>NC_016091.4:4522503-4688787 GCF_000004515.6 Glycine max
CGAAGAATATTTAACAAGTGTAAATTTGGAATTTTTATTGTTAAAGAGAGTTGGTTTTTAAACAAAATTAATGTGGGGGCCAAAAAAAATTCAAATATAAAAATTAAATCTCGTTATTTCAAATAAGGATATTGTTTCAAATCTTAGGGAGAAACATATCATAAAGATTTAACAAATGAACTATGAGTCAATTACACGAGTGAATTCCAGACTACACTTCAACCTAAAACCCAAAGGTTTAAGTTTGTGGTCTTTTTATTACTTACATGTTACTTAACTTTTTCATTCCTATCTAATGTGATACAAAAAAAAAATCAAATGTAAAAATCAAATCTCGTTACTTAAAATATCAGAGATATTTAACAAATAGACCATGAGTCAATCACACAAGTGAATTTCAACCTACACTTCAACCTAAAACCTCAAGGTTTAAGTTTGTGGTCTTTTTCTTACTTGCATGTTACTCAACTTTCTCATTCCTACCAAATGTGACATTACATATTCACACTTGCACTTCAACAATCTTTCCTTTAAATATGAGTTTTTTTCACATGGTAGTTTCCTCTTAAGCAAGAACTTCTCCTCCTTAAGTATGAGTATTTTTCACATGATAATTTCTCTTTAAGCAGGAATTATCATCAATCCACAAGCATGCAATGATGTCGTCGCTCTCCATTGTTAGCTTACAACGACAGGACACATCACCCGACCTCCATGTATGGACCCGTCACCAAGAAGACTTTTGATATAAGGAATTCACATGCTCACGTCAGGATCCATTGCCAATTTATCTTACTCGTTTGAACCAATCACTTGGTCGAACTATCGACTCTAATACCAATGGTTAGGAAACCCTAGGGGGAGAAAACATCAAGAAAATCTACACCAATAGATCACAAGCCAATCACGTAAGTGGACTTGACATTACACTTCAACCCAAAACCTAAGACTTAGGCTTGTGTATCTTTTTTCTCTCACTTATATGATACTTAACTTTCATATTCTTACGCAATGTAAAACTTTACCTTCACGATTACACTCCAACATATATAAATAAAGTAATGAGATTAAAATTTATAAAACATCATTAATTTTATACTAAACAATACTAAAATAAAAAGAAAGAAAAAAAAGTAAGGTGACTAGATTATTAAATATATATATATATATATATATATATATATATAATCTAAACACTATTTGAAATTAGATGCTCTACACACATCTTCTCCATTCAAAGTTTTTTATGGCTCAGTTATTAAAATGACCCCTTAATTGTTTTTAGAATGTTTAATTAGGTCGTTTAATATTTGAAAACTTTAATTAGGTTATCTAATTTTAAAAAATTCCCAAATCATATCATTTATGTTCAATGGGTTTTGACAACGTTATTAATGCAAATTCAAATGTTCAATCTGATCTTTTATATTTTTATCTAGTTTAATTTGACATTTTGTTTATTTATTTGATTTGACTCCTCAATTATTACAAATTCAATTTGACTCGTCTATTATTAAAAAGCTCAATTTTGGTCCCTCATTCTTCAAAATCATTCTAATCTTATCGTTTTTATCCACTTGAATTTAAGGTTGCCATTGTTACAAATATAGGTTAAGATTTGTGAATATCAACAATTTTGAATTATCATTATTTAAATTTTAAATTTGAATAATTTATGAAACATAATAAAAAATTTAAACAAATATAGTGGTGGTTATAAATCATCAGAATGGTAAAAAAATAAAAAATGTAATTTAAATATAATGATGATTTCGACCGCTACAATGATAAAAAAAAAATTATAATTTATAATAACATTCACTTATATAGCAATTGAAAATTATAATAATTTTCTAACAATTTAATGACAATTCAAAACTATCGGTATTTATAAATTTGAATCACTAGTATTTGCAACAATAGCGATGTTAATTTAAAATAAATACACAGAGAGGGTAATATTAAAAAAAATTTAAAATAAGGGACTAAAATTAATTTTTTTAATAATTAAATAATCAGATTGAATCAAATAAATAAATAAATAAAAGATGAAATTGAATCTTCGAATTTATATCAGTGTGAACCTCAAGTTCGTCGAGTTCAATTAGAAAAAAAAGACATGACTGGGGCGTTTTTAAAAATGATAGGAGTCGATTAAATTTTTAAGAAATTAATTTACATACTTGAACATCTAAAAGTAATTAACAGCTGATGCTCTTGGTGTTTTCTTCACCAGGAATAGCTAGTTTTTTTGTTTTTTTTGTTTTTCTGTTCTTTGGCCTTTAAGTTCTTCTGCATAAAGAGAGAGAGAGAGAAATTAAGGTGCCATTTAATAATGAAGTCCTTTTTCATTCATTAAGTTATTAAAATAGAATGTAATGTAACTTTTTAAATTTTAGACGTTAAAAGATGGAACAGCAAGCATCACCCTACACTACTAGTACCACGGATCGTGTCATTAACACTGTGTTTTGTTGGGAGCGCGTCATTCAACGGTGACGCGCCTTCTCGTTTTGGACATTTTTTTACGTGAAAAATATTCAACGAAATTAGCATGTAACACTAACACGAAAAACTCGTGGCAAACAACTTCTCTTCTCTCCGATTATGGCTACTCATCTCTTCAGACTTTCTCTCTCCTCGCAACCCAAGCTCTGCTTCAATTACACGCCTAATCATGCACTCCACTTCATTTCTCCGCTGCCGGCAAAACGACGTGGCAGCCGCTGCCGCCACCGTCGTGAAATTCTCCGGTCACCGTTCGCCGTTTCGAACTCTTTCGGGACCGAGATTGGCTCGCCGGATTTGGCTCTTCTCCAAGACCGGAGAGAGGCAAAAGACTCGCCGGTTCTACTCGACGTCACCGGAATGATGTGCGGCGCGTGCATCTCCCGGGTCAAAAACTGTTAAGAATAGTCCCACATCGGGTAATTCATGAACATGATAAGTGCTTATATAGCTGGGTAGACCACCCCCTTATGATTTTTAAGGGGACCTTTCGGATGCCTTGGCTTCACTATAAATTTAATATGGTATCAGAACCATATCCTGTTTCTGTCCGGTGGGTGCCGCCAGCCCTCGCCTCGTGATAATGTCGCAGAGTTACTATTTGATGGCCTAAACGCATTTAAGAAGGGGTCGCCTAATATGAACTCTCTCTACTTAACCCCGGCCTGGCATTGGGATGCATCATTCTTTGATGAACCGGTGATTTTCTTTACTTAACCCCGGCCTGGCATGAGAATTCACCACCTCAAGCCAAGCTAGAACAAGCTATTACTCATCTTGGTTTGGTATCTTGTTTGTTTAGATTTAATAACCTCTTGTCTTCGTAAAAGATGCTATTTCTTGTCTTATTGACAATTCTTACATTCTTGTTGAGTATAAGCTCCTCATGTGAGTATTGAATCTTTTAGCATGCAGGTCATGCTTCTTGGTTTTGTGCTTCTGGGACGTTCTCTGGAAGAAAAGGCAAGGATTCAGGCATCTAGCGATATGAATGAACTGCTTGTAAGTTGCAATGTCATGCACCTCTTTCATCTGATAATATTCCAGCAAAATAAGATTTCTATAACTTGGTTATTTGATATCTGGAATCAATTGTGTTTACAAGAACAAATTATTATACATTTCGTAGGGTTTGTTAATAATACATCATTAACAAGGTTTGGTGAAACTTTAGCATTTGGAAGCCAGCCTAACTGCTCCAACATCATTGGAACAGACTTTTTTTTAAGAATATGTTCTTTCGATGATTAAGTAGCCTTTGCAGGTTACATCACAATTCACAAATGAGACGATACATTGGTTTTCCATTTAAAAATCTAATCATATTTCTACTTCCACTTTCTTCCATTTTCTGATCAATTATTGTTTCTTAGAAAAATGAAAAAATCCAAGAACTGGAACTTTATTTATAAGAAAAAGTGGCTTACATGAACATTAAGCATCAATGTATAGTTTTGCTGTAACAATGGCATTTCTTTAGAGTCATATTTTAATGCAGGTTTAATTATTTTGTCTTACATGATTACACTGTGGTGAATGTTTTGCCAGTCACTGATATCTACTCAGTCAAGACTTGTGATTACTTCAACAGAAGGTTCACCTTCTACTGACACTGTGCTTTCCTCTGATGCAATTTGTGTTGAAGTCCCAACTGATGATATTCGAGTAGGTGATTCTGTGTTGGTGTTGCCTGGAGAAACTATTCCTATAGATGTAAGCCTTTCTGATTGTTTGTAAAATTAAGTTTATCTTAATTGAAACAAAGCTTTAAAGTTATACTTGTGGTACCTGAATTAAGGTTTAAGGGCATCTGAACTCTGAAGTGCCTATATTGACTGTGCACACATATCATCACATTTAGTTTCTAGTCCCTAGGACCAAATGCTCAATTAATAGGATGGGCCTAATATGCCATCAATGTCCTATAATATTAACATTGTTATAGAAAATAGTCATGCAAATGTTTACGCTTAAAATTGGAGGCCTCCCTTAAAGATTTAAGATGGAATGTATTGAGAAACGTGTTGGTTCATATGGTATTGCTAGCTAACTAAAGAAATTCATGAACAGGGAATGGTCATTTCAGGAAGAAGTGTTGTAGATGAATCCATGCTTACAGGGGAATCACTTCCTGTATTTAAGGAGAAAGGCCTCACAGTTTCAGAAGGGACTATAAATTGGGTAAGTCTTGAACTCTGTTGTCTCACTAAATTGACATGTGAGCACATGTGAGATTTCAATTCATCTACCTTCAATAAATTGATTGGGAGCAAAATATTGATCTATTTCTTTGGCCAAATAAATTTCTATTTCAGGACGGCCCTTTAAGGATTGAAGCTTCTTCAACTGGCTCCAACACTATGATATCAAAGATTGTACGCATGGTTAGTATACCATTTTCTGTAATGACTTGTTGGTGTCAGATTCTATATAATGTAAATGATATGATCATGTTTTTCAGTTCTTTTTTTCTCAGTTAAGAATGCAATTTCATGCATCCCTAATTGTTAGTTTTATAGGAAAATGTGATGCTGAACATATTGTATAATTGTGTTGCTTCATTTAAGTCTTAGAATCATGCATAATGTGATAATATTAATGTTTCTTGGGACATTTTGAGCTTGCACTGCTGATAAGTCCATTGACTTGTGATACGTGGAAATCAAACAATTGTGAAGTTTTTGGAATATTACATATTTATTTTGTGAAATTTAGGTTGAGGATGCTCAATCACGTGAAGCACCTGTACAAAGGCTTGCAGATTCAATAGCAGGGCCATTTGTATACAGTGTAATGACTTTGTCAGCAGCAACATTTGCATTTTGGTAAGTACTTGTATTTCCATACAAATTTTTTAGTTGATAATTCTATGATTTGCTCCACTGATCCCAAATGGAAGTGGGGTTTGCCATGACTATTATTAATTTACTATTATGACATAATGGCATTGATATTATTGTTATCCAACCTATGTGGCTCTCCCTGACTCTTCAAAAGAATTATAGTTGTGTCCTTCTGTGTCCCATGCAGACATCAATATTTATTCTTCTTAGAATCTTGCTAAAAGATTTATGATTGCAATGCGCATTTAACTTTCCCAAGTAAAAAGACTTAATGTATAGTTCATCTTGCCCCTTATATATGACAATCTTGTTACATTTGTCTCCAGGTATTCTGTTGGATCACACATATTTCCTGAGGTTTTGCTCAACGATATTGCGGGCCCAGAAGGAGATCCTTTGCTGTTGAGTTTGAAACTATCTGTAGATGTTTTGTGAGCAGTTTTAAACTCTAGGTCCCCTTGTAGTTCATGCTTCAAGTTTTTTTTTTATCCGTGAGAATCGAAGATAGTGTTAGGGGGTTTACAATAACTCACGTACCTTGTTCAACCAATTGAGTTAGACTCCCTTGACTTCATGTTTCAAGTTTGCAACTAAAATTATTTGGATCTCCTTAATTGATAATATAACATCCTTAGGAGACTCCACTGAGAATGACACCCCCCATTTTTACTGGCTTTCTGCTTCTGTTGTTGATTAGGATGTGCTTGACAAAACCTTGCATGTGCTTTTTTTCTGAAAAGTCTTCAGAATTTGCAAACTGTCTTTGATTTGGACTCTTCACATTATTCAAAACTAAGGCATGATGCTGTAAGATAGTAGTTGTAATATTTTCTATCTGAAACTTATTGCTGCAGCGTGAATAAAAGAGGAAGAAAAAAATAGGGTCATGGAAACGAGTTATGGAATTTCTCTTGAAAAAAGAAAATTTTCAGGCAGGACAGAAATGAATTTTGGTCTTTGTAATTTACTTGTGAGTCAATTTTTTTATGAGTAGTCTTTGCCCCCACTTTGTAGGTTGTTTCTTGTCCATGTGCATTGGGTCTTGCTACGCCCACAGCAATCTTAGTTGGCACCTCACTTGGTATGATGCTTATGCTTTCTGTATTTAGTAAACTAAAGATAACTGTTACTACTTGAACAGTACATGAAATATAAATAAATATATCACATTGCTCTTATAGCTAATCTTTAACATACCATTTGTTATTGGTTGAAATTCACATTAGACCCACGAAACAAGGTGGTTCCCATTTCTTGTTTAACGGGTCCTATATGAATTTCCACCAATAATATAGACTAAAGACTGTTGAAAAGAGTGTAATAAGGAGTGTTTGCTAGCATTCTCATTGCTCAAATATTGATTCATTTTATCTGTTACCAATGTTTTTCAATTTTTCTTTTCCTTACAAATTGGTTGCCACTGTGTAATGTTTTCTTATTTTGTTTGCTATTTTTTCTTTAATATTTCATTTGTAATTTTTTGTTCTTCCATTTTATTATTTGGCATTCTGGATCAAATGTGGTTCTGTAAATATATATTAGCGATCAAGAGTCACAACTATTGCATTATGAGGGATAAGGTGTCTTCTCTAGTTCTCTTATACTCTTGAATTTGTCAGCTTTTATTGTGTAAAACATACTACCTGGCAAACTGATTAGGTATTTATAGTGTCTTCATCTTTATTTTAACTAATTCCCACAATAGGCATAATACATGTTGATAATGACCAGGGGCAAGAAAAGGACTTCTTATTAGGGGAGGGGATGTGCTGGAACGCTTGGCTGGAATACATTATATTGCTCTAGACAAGGTAATTTCATGTTCATAGACAATATTATATGTCTTTCCTCCCCAAACACCATATACAAACATATATGTTAACATGTATATATCTGTGGCCTGTATTAATGACTTTAGTAGGACGAATGTCTTAAAGAAAACATTAGTTTGTTGAAAGTTTGTATTGTGCATATCGAATTTCACATTGTTCTTTGATAATTTTTTGCTGCATAAAAAATCTTAAAACTAATTAATAATATACTTTTTGAATAACAGAAAATATCAACCATTTGATTACATGCTATTTTTGCTTAAAATTTAAAAAATTTGGTGTTTAAGATCAACATGATATTTACTTGTAAATTTGTAATTCAGCAATAGGATTTATCTAAATCATTGTCTTACTAAATATTTTGGAATTGTGTATTATGCTAAGTGTTGAACCCATGTCAATTGATATCGTTCAGAATTAGAAAGAAGTGTTAAAATAGATCAAGAGAGAAAACTCAAAAGAAGTATGTGAGTGATCGATCCCTTGTGTTCGGCTTTATTGATATTATGTAAATGGTAACCTACTAACCTATATAGTATGATGTACTATGTTGTAGAACAAAGATATAGTATACATAACTAATGAACAAAATTAATTATTTTGAAAAAAAGAAACTAATCTATACACTACTCCAACTTTTTAGATTGAATGTAATAATTTCTCTTAAAAAAGAAAATAAAATGAAGAAGATTGACTAACACTATGCTTTCAGACAGGAACCCTGACCAAAGGAAAACCAGTTGTGTCGGCCATAAGCTCTATCCTGTATGGAGAATCTGAAATTCTTCGGCTTGCTGCTGCAGTGGAGAAAACTGCATCTCACCCAATAGCAAAAGCTATTGTCAATAAAGCTGAGTCATTAGAGTTGATCTTTCCTGTCACAAAGGGACAGTTAGTTGAACCAGGTTTTGGAACTTTAGCAGAAGTTGACGGACATCTGATTGCAGTTGGATCTTTAGAATGGGTTCATGAACGCTTCCAGACAAGAGGGAACCTGCCTGATTTGACAAATCTGGAACATAGTTTGATGAATCATTCATTGAATACAACATCTTCAAAGTATTCGAAAACTGTTGTCTACGTGAAGGAGAAGGCATCATTGGTGCTGTTGCCATATCTGACACTGTGCGTGAAGATGCTGAATCTACTATAACGAGGTATGTTTATTTTGCTGTATGTGTGTCCTCAGAATACTACCCGTACCAACTCATTTTATGCAAATAACATCAAAGCTGCTTCTGACCAAATGTGAAGTTGGTTCACTTCACTCCAGAAAAAGGGGCAGTGCTTTTTTTTTTTTGGTTCCATGAGCTTAGCTTAGCCTTCATTTCAAGTTTAAACTAGCACAGTAGTGCACCGTTTTCTTACATCATTGTAACATACACCCTCTGCCAAATTCAAATATGCTTGTGTTTTATTGCTTGATGTGTGTGCATTTGCTGGCTGACTTTGTTGCATTTATTGGAAGGCTCAAGCAGAAGGGGATTAAAACAGTCCTCTTGTCAGGAGATAGGGAAGAGGCAGTTGCAACAGTAGCAGATACAGTTGGAATTGAAACTGATTTTGTCAAAGCATCTTTGTCTCCACAACAGAAATCTGGATTTATTTCCTCTCTGAAAGCTGTCGGTCATCATGTTGCGATGGTATGTTGAGTGATGACAGCTATACTTACTCAAGTTCTCTCCCCCCTCCCACTCCCACCTGCTCTCTTTGTGTAATGCCTTGGCCTTAGCTCAATAGGGAATCGTACTATGATAATGGTGCACTAAGCTGATAATGCAGTACTGAGTTTAGCACGTACTACTATTAGTAGTTGTTGAGATATTTATGGTTGCTCTTAACTGAATAGCATGACCATGGAACAGCTCCACACTAAAATGCTTTCGCTGTAAGCATCATGCTGTGGAATTGCACTTGACTATTGCATCCATCATCCAACAAACAGAAAAATGGAATTTTTACTAAGACATTTTTTTCTACCCTTCTCTAAGGTAGGTGATGGGATAAATGATGCACCCTCTTTGGCTGTGGCTGATGTTGGGATTGCTCTGCAGAATGAAGCTCAAGATAATGCTGCTTCGGATGCAGCATCTATCATACTTCTGGGGAACAAAATTTCACAAGTATATCTTTTCTGATGTCCCATATTTATTAATTCACCTTTATGCATCCCCCAAATGGGTGGCAGAGGGTGAAAATTGAATACTTGAAATTTTCATCGCTTGTGGCAATTCTAAATGTTTCTCATTGCTTTAAAGTTGCACCATGATACAAGTGATCTGCTTTTTTTTTGACAGAAAATTATTTATATATATTAAATGACAAGTGATCTGCTTTAACAATCATCTGTTTTATACCACAATGGTGTAATGTATAAGTTCTTTTTAATGAATAGAACCAGTTCTTATTGTTTTTATATTGGGTTTTTGCTTGTTACCTTTTATTACTGAAGAGAAAACAAAATAGAAGGGGTCTTGGTGGGGGAAAAAGCGGGAGCCCCCATCATTTGTATTCTTTTGAAAGATATGTAAATATGTCGTGTTACAACCTCGGATAATAACATACTCAAAATTCAAAATTCTCTCCTTCCCTTCATTTTCTCTCCGTTCAAACAAATGGAGGGTTAGTTTACCAACTTTCTATTTGACAGGTTGTCGATGCGCTAGATCTAGCACAGGCAACAATGGGAAAAGTGTACCAAAATTTGTCTTGGGCAGTCGCATATAATGTCGTTGCCATTCCCATTGCTGCTGGTGTGTTACTTCCCCATTTTGACTTCGCCATGACACCATCACTTTCAGGTGAGCATCATTATGCCACTCCATTTTCTCATATATAATAGTGAGGCAACAAGACCCTATTTTTATGTTGTACTTGCTATTTACCTTGTATTTTCTGCATATGGTGTTCTGAATGTATATTTTCTGTCAACGAAATAATGGTTTCTTTTCTTATTTTCACCCTTAATATTTGAAAATAATTTAGGTTGTACTTGCTATATTTATCTTGTATTATCTGCATATGGTGTTTCGAATGTATATTCGGTGTCAGCGAAAGAATGTTTTCTTTTCTTATTTTCTCCCTTAATATTTGAATCACAGGAGGACTGATGGCTCTGAGCTCCATCTTCGTGGTTGGCAACTCACTGCTTCTACAGCTTCATGGGTCTCAAATCTCTAGAAAGGTTGGGCCAACTCTAGAAAGCATATCTTCCCATTCAAACACAGATATGCTTAATGTAAAATAAATTGAAAGGTTTTGAAATGATTTTATATATATATATATTAAAAAATTGAACTGAATTATTAAATAAATGTCATAAATTAATTATTCAAGAAGTTTAAAATCATAATATAGATAATTTTATATTTCATATATAGCACCTTTCGGAAAGGAGATATTTATGTTGTTTAATCTGATCCAATACCATGTTAGGAAAATGCAAAATGTAAATATAAGATCATAAATATTATTCGTAATTTTATCAAATAAAAAATGCATTTTAGATTAATATTTATTTCTTTTATCACGTTGATCAAAATAATTATTATTATTGAAGTACTGTTTTTAATTAAAAAATAACACCAAATCATACCAACAGTGCCGTTGAATATCAATTGGCCATCGAAAAATAAGATTATTTTTACTTCATACTTACTAATTTGGACATAATTATAATTCAGTATTTTTTTTAAATTGATAATGTATGTTAAATTTAATTTGATAATAAATTAATACTTTTATATATCTAAATTACATTTTAAATTTATAACAAACAATTTAATTTGTGATATAAGATTATTTTTAAATTAAAATGAATAGACAATTGGGAAAACCAAGTATTTAGATAAAAATAAAATGATGGTATTTTGAAACGATTGGAAGATATCTTTTGACTAATTACCATAGGAATTAGGAAAATAGACTATATTGCAATACATATATGATAAATGGTTAAAATTAGAAACTATTTAATGATTATATAACTGCTCAAAAAATCATATGATTTTGTGATTTAATTTTAACTATGATTTATCCTATGACTAATATTCACTCCTCTCGTTATTATTGTAAAGCAATCTATAAACATTAGAAATGCTAAACCCTAAACCTTATTAGGAATGTTAATAACACACACTATGATACTCTTTGAACATATTATTTACTATTGGGTAAAATATATTCAATATATAAATCACAGAAAAATTGTAGATTCCACTTTATATTTAATGATTTTCATTCAAAATTTTGTATTTTTTAATAAATTCTAACCAGTAAAGAAAATTATGTAAAAACGTGTGTTGCTAAACTTTCTCAAACCTTTAATACACACATTTAACGGGCACCTGATTTGGAACAATTTTAGATAGGACCTTCATTCAATCTATAACGTGTTGCATGTGATTGTTGGGCAACAGGTGCAGCCATTGCAATGGGCCCCTGATCATCCTTTTCCTTTCTCGGGTAAGGAAGAGGGCTTATTCTTCCTTGCATCCGAAAAAATTTCTTCTACACCCAATAATTAAAGTAAATTGACGATATTGTTCTTCACTTAATATTGAAATAAAACATCACCCTCCCTACACCTATCCCTTCTCTCGTGTTTCATTTTTCGTCCTCCCTATTGCACCGCCATGACTCTCTCTCCTCCGTTCATCTTCTACTTTTTTACCAATCAGGAGCTTTTTTTTTTATTTTTCCAAATGGGGTCGATTTTAAATAATTACCTGAAAGGGGTAAGTTGTGACAGGTGGCACAACTTCTGAGTTAGAAGTCATAACATCCGTTATGACTTCTTTTTTTTAACTGAAGTCGTAAAATTATTTATAACTTCAATTAATTTTTTTTACCACTTTAAAGTCGTAACCATTTTTTTTTTGTTGCTTTTATGACTTCAAAGTTGTAAAAGCTTTTTTTATTTTTTTTATTTTACGAGTAGTGGCCGCCATTTGGAAGTTGGAAGTTGACCACTATTCAAATATATAATGAAATGGAATATGACTAGTATAGTTTTTACATTTTATGTTTTTTTTTTAATTTGTATTGTTCATTTTATATTAATATATTATGTTGTTTTAATTTTAGTGTGTATTTTTATTAATAGATTATCTAAATTTTAAATAAACTATAACATTTAAATAAAACAATATTAAAAATATATAACATATTTTAAATAAGAAAACATCAAAATAAATTAATAACATATAAAATAAAACCATAAAAAATATACACCATATTAAATAAAACTATTAATAAGTAAAATTAAAATTATTTACTTGACATAAATAAATAATTTTTTTGCAATTTTTAAAATTAGAAAACAAAATAAAATAACATAAAAAAATTTAAACTAAAAAAAAACTTTAAACTAAAACACTTTTATTTAAAAAAAGGGTTTTATGACTTCAAAGTCATAAAAAAAAAAGCTTTTACAACTTTGAAGTCGTAAAAGGTTACGACTTTAAAGTCATAAAAAAATAATTAAAGTCATAAATAATTTTAGGACTTGAGTTAAAAAAATAGAAAGTCGTAACAGGTGTTACAACTTCAAACTCAAAAGTCATATCACCTATCACGACTTACCACCTTTTGGGTAATTATTTAAAATTGACCCCATTTAAAAAAAATCACAAAAAAGCCTCTTGTTGGTAAAAAAAACCTTCATATTCATCATTATGTGGATCTTGTTAGTGTGTTGCGTTCGTAGTGAGTATCTGGGTCTTCCCATAAAGTTTAATTTTTATTAAGTTGAACCCATACGAGAATGACAATATGTATGGATTGTACAAATTAGAAATTTAGATGACCATACTAATTATCAATCCATATGATATGATTCATATGATTTGGTAATCCATATTTTGGTTTATTTTTAATTATTTGATTATTTAATAAATTATTTTATAAATAACTATTGTTGTTTATTTTAAATATTTATTTATTTAATTAACTATATTTGTTTATTTAAGTTGATTTTTAATAATTTTTTATTTAATAAATAATTTATTTATGAATTTTGTTTATTTTAAAAATCAATGTATAATTTTTTAATTTAATTATTTTATAAATAAATATTTAATTAATTTTTATATTTAAAATATTTATTTATAAAATTATTAAATAACAAAAATTTTAATTTTTTATAATGTATATGTTTTAGTATTTAGGTAAACCAAAAAAAGGTAATAATGTATATGACAAATGTTTTTTTATTTTATTAATATACTTGTATAAATATTATTACATTAATAGTATTAAACATTTATATAAATAGTGTTTGCAAGTATAAAAATAAAAAAATTAATTTCTCTATTTAATTATAAATATTTAAAAATTATTAAAATAATTATTTATAAAATAATGAAGTAGTCATTTATTAGAAATAAAAAATAAAATTGTACTTTAATTTTGATCATATATTTTAGTTTGCTAGAATTAATGATGTGAAATATAAAAATTTTAAAAATTAATTTTTACATTGATTTATGAATATATAAAAGTATTAAAATAATTATTTATAAAATAATTGAATATTTATTTATGAATTATTAAATAGTAATTTATAAGATATTATTAATTAAATCATAGTTTGATTTTGATGATATATTTTAGTTTATTAAATTAATCATTTAATGTTAATTTAATTTTTTTATTACATTTGTTAAAATATAGTGCATTTAATAATACAGTAGGGTTTTAAAAGATTTATTAGTGAATTTGTTAGTTATTTATTAATCAATATCTTTAAAAAAAAGTAGTTAAATAATCCTCTTTAAATACTCGTATAATATTTTGGTTAAAATTTGTAATGTTTCTTTATATATCTCACAGTTTTTAATTCCATCTTCTGTAGGTAATAGTTTTTCAATTTAGCTCTTATATGTATAAAAGATTTTTGTATGATCTTTTTGTTTTTCGATTCTAAAAAATTAAGGAGAAGAGATGATATATATGTCAAAAGATGGGAAAACCTTCAAACTCATAAAACATTTATGGAGAATCTTACAATTACCTTATCTTTCACAAACGAAGTAACAAACAGTGTTTGATTTGCAACTTATTGAATGTCAAACTCTCAATAATGTGATACTGTCAAGCATCAACACGTTTTTTGTATAATTTTTAATACATCATTTATTATTAGTTAAAATTTATTTAAAAAATATATAAAATCATGAGTGAACATTAAATAAAAGCCAGACACGTGAAATTTAAATATTTTACAATATTGTTTTAGAATTTAATGAGTTTTTGGTTCTAAACTTTTAATAAAAGATACTTTTAGTTGCTAAACATTTTTTGACCGATCATAATTTTTCAACTATTTTTTATTATTGTTTATTTTTATTTCTTCTATGATGATATCACATGACTTATTGTGTGGATTATTAGTTTGACATGTCAGTCAAATGTTCAAATTTTGTCAGTCGAATATATTTTTGTGATGATTTTATTTTTTGTTAAGAATCATAAGAAATTATTTTACTTATATTTATTTATGTATTTTTAAAATTAAAAATTATTGTATTAATTGTTTTTAAAAAATATGTTAAGATTTTTTACGTTAAATTTCCATCCATGTTAATTTTTTAATTTTTGAAATCTCGATTTTATTTATACATTTTTTTCAACATTTAACTATTTGTACCAAAATGTTAATATTTTATTTTAAAAGCATACTCCTATTCTTAGTATTTTTAAATTAAATTAAATTTTTTTCCTATAATGCACATCATAATTACTACTAGTATTTATAAATTTTTAAATATTAAGTACTTCTATTAGATTTTGAGTTCTGTGTGGTAAAAATGTGTGTGCGCGTGTAAGGTTTCTCCAATAAATCAACCATGTCGAATAACAAATTAACGGCGTCAAAGGACCAGTCTAAGGAATAGGCGGGTCCTATTAAAATTAAATAAATAAATAAATAAAAATAGACGGTTCCTGACCAAATACCAACATAAATCAATAAATGATTGATATATAATTTGTGCCAAACAAAAGATAAAGGATAAATAATTAATTTTTTCAGTAGATGTGATAATAAATTGATTTTAAAGATAAAAATATAAATTTAATTATTGAATACGTAAAGAATGGATAAATTAATTTTATCATTAAATTTGTAATATTGTTTTGTCATTAAATTATAATATTTAAATATTAATTTAATAATAAATTATATTTTTTATAATTAATTTGATATTAAATTACAAAGTTTAAAAATTAATTTATTATTAAATTATCTATAAAATTATTTTATTAATTTTTTACACATTTATATATTAAATTTGATTTTTTTATATTTCAAGAATCAATTTATTATTTTTTCACAATTGATTATTTATTAAAAAATAAAAAAGAGAGGATCTCATCATACGGTAACTTTATTTCCTCTTTGACTCAAGGTAAGCAGAGTACACTGAAGGCTCTACTTTGATGCAAATCTTCTAGTTGGACTAAGATCCTCTACAAATCCTAATTTTTCAAAAGATTTATTTTTGTATTAAATTAAATTCAATCATGAAAGTTTCTTTTAAAATTTTATCATCCTTGGATTTAAAACTGTGCCCATGCAGTCCAATCAACTGTAAGGGAACCAATTCCATTCTAGTTAGCTTCGACTAAAAATATCATCTTTATTCCCTTTTCTCTCTGTTTCTTTTATTATTAATGGCCTAGTGTAGAAAAAAATAGAGTAAATAGATTTAAAAAAAGAGTGAAAATAAAAATTGTTTGGTCGAAGAAAAATAAATGAAATAGAGAATAAATATTTAAACTATATTTATTTGATAAGTAAGAAAAAATATTAAATATATTTTTTTTATATTTTTTCTTTAATTATATTATTATTATTTATTTTTATTATTATAACAAAATCGGGGGGCACTATAGTGTAATAAAAAGACACTCTAGAGTGGTATAATCGATTGTGGCACGCAATTACATCACCATTTTTTTTGTATTTTTGCAAAGTTTAATGTGAAAAACTTATTGGTGGATTCTATTTTTTTTTAATTTCTTCCTGTTTTTATCCTACCAAATAATTCACTTTAACTTCCTTCCTCCCTCTCTCATGTATTTCCACAATACCAAAGGTACTTTAAGCTTTTGAGAAATAAACGTAACTCTTCAGAAATTATGTGTCATATCCAAATCGTTTATTTTTCCAAAAGCTTATGAAATGGAATTAAAAAAAGGGAAAGAAAAGGATTCATTCCATGCTCTAGCCCCAATTTCCTATCTCTTCTTCTTTTATATTGCATTATTTAGAAGTACTGGAGCGATATAAAATAGTAGAATATGTGATTCATTTTATTCATCTTTAATTTTTTAAAAAATTAAAAATTAAAAGCTTAATAGGACAGACTCTTCCAGGTTACCCACGGGATTTTTGCATATCAGAGATGACCTAGATCGTATTTTCATTTTCATGGGACTATGCATTAAGACAGGGATTATCAATATCGTGATATTATAATTTACATGGTCGAAGTGATAGAAGCTTTCACAATCATTTAACATTGTACATTTGTACGTTATTTCATACTAATACAAAGTACTACGATTTCTCTTAAACACTAGATCGCGCACTTATTTTTTAAGACAATTTATTCTTCTTCATTCATAATTTCACCCTTCATTATTTTTTACGAACCGTATTCAAGTTTCTTCAGTAGTTATTAGTAATGTTACTTATGAGATTACGAGCTTTGGAAAATTTAAAGAAGATTTACTCGATTACCTCTTCCGTTTTAAAAAACAATCTGATAATTTTACTTATTAAGTTGCACCAAAACATCTTTTTATCTTCTTCCACAGCAAAACAATTCTGATCGACCCTAATAAGAGACTTTCGTGACATCAAATTCTTTGTCCGAATATTTAATACAATGCAAACTAGAACTTGTGTTAAAATTAAAAATATTAAATTAATTTTTTTAAATTGTAATATAATATTCCTCGGTTTATTAGGAAGAAATATAAATATCTCCAATTAGAGGAGTACTAGAAACATTATCTCTAACATATATCCCTTTAAATATATTTTCTCTTACCGGTTAAAATTTACTAAATTGTGAGATAGAATAATTAAATATGATATTCAAGTACCAACAAGTTATTCATCAAAATAGTATTGACCTTAGTTTTCTAGCAAGATGATACTGTACAAAGATCATGTTGACAAAAAAATATATAGAGTTCACATAATTTTGTTATTTTTAATAAATTTCAACTAATAGAAGAAATTATGTTAGAAAAAAAAACTTGTGCACTAATAATGTACATAATCTTTACAATCTTTACAATCAAGGTAAATTTCTTATCTTTTAAAATAATTATATTAAAATAATTAAATAATAATTTGTGATTGAATGAAAGTATAAATTATTTTACACTGAAAATAGATATTAAACTTGTTGAAAATGTGTTTAAGAGCGTGTTTCTAATATTTAGTTTTTCATTACTTTTGATTGAGATAACAATGCCCTTCATAAATAATCTTTCGTGAGTTGGTATAACTATCATAAACCAGTATAGCACAAAAGAGTGCTAAGAACACATCCGCTAATAATTTTTTTTTTAAACACAATTTTTTTCATTAGTTTTAATTTATTTAAGGTTATAAAATTAAAAAAATATCATTAAATATGAGGTGAGATTTAAAAAATTAATATTTTTAATAATTTTAATCAATAAACAAAATATATTTAAAAGAGTGTGTTGTTAATATTTTTTAATCTGTATATTTTCACAACTATACACAGATTTTGAACACAAAATTATTAATTAAATTGAAAATTTCATAATAGTTGATTCACCTTTGCATAACATAATATTACACTATCTAACAAACTCAACATCTATAACTACCAAACATAACTCCTTCCAAGTATTTTTTGTATGAAGCAAGCATCTCTTAGCTAAATATAAGAACTAATTTCTTAAGATATTAAGATTTATCTAAGAGAATGATGTTTTTCTATAGGCATTAACCAAAAATCAAATTCTTAATCACATACTTAAAGAATACTTTATTTACAAATCATATCATATTATAAATTAAACTAGAAGATTTTCATAGCAGTTTATTTACGTTTGTTTAGTGAAAAATACCATTCATTAAATTCCCGATTTTATAAAATATTAGCAAGATCTAGAAAAAAGATAGTATCACGTTACGTTACATTACACTATTTAACAACACAGCTTCCATAACTACCAGACATAGCTCCCTCCAAATAAATACCAAACATTAAACGAGACAAAGAGACAAACTCCAATAATCACAAACACGCAGTGTTACGAGACTGATAAAGAAAGAAAGAGGGAACGGTAAAGAGAAAGGTGTCTCTGTCATCGCATCTCAAATAGATTGCCATTACTTCTTCTTCTATCTCTGAACTCTCTCTCACAAGCTCTTGCAGAGTGAAAGCGACCCTTTCCGATCTTAATTAAAAGCATGGCATAATTTGGAATGGCTGAACCGAACGAATAATAATAAGAGATACCATAGTTAAGAGAGAGAAACACAAACGTGGAAAAACAATAAAAGAGAAAGCTGGGCCTCACTGCCTGGGTACACATAGATAGAGACTATGGTGCAGTGTTGCAGGTTGTAGCAGAACCTCTGCAAGATAGTTTTAACTTTATTCGAGAAAATCATTATTATTATTTTCTCTCTCTCTCTATGCCATCACTCCATTATCATTCAGTAATGTTGCATTATAGAGAGAGCGTGATCTATGTGCCAGGGTGATGTGATGTCATTTCACTACCTTCAAACACCAGAAAAATGAAACAGAAAAAGCTTTCATCCCATCACATCATTTGAACCATGAACCATTATTTATAAACTAAAACAACACCTTCGGCTGTTGTTGTTGTTGTTGACTATGGCGTTTCGGTTTGGACTACTCCTTCTGTTTTCTCTCCTTTGTTTGGATTCAATTGGTTCGGTGAATTCACACGACGGTGAGTCATTCATTCGCTCTAACTAACCAAACACGGTGTTTGTTTTCTTTTGTTCCTCTGTTTGAGGTATGATATGAATTTTGAAATGAAGGAGAAACGTTGTTGGAGATAAAGAAGTCGTTCAGTGATGTAGATAACGTTCTGTATGACTGGACAGACTCACCTTCTTCAGATTATTGTGTTTGGAGAGGGGTTACGTGTGATAATGTCACTTTCAACGTGGTTGCACTGTGAGTAACACTATTCTTAACTAGTTTTTTTTTTTTTTTTTGTTTATTCTATAAGTGTGTTTACAAGGATCTCATCTTCATTTTTTTTGGCAGCAATCTTTCAGGGTTGAATCTTGAGGGCGAAATTTCACCTGTAATAGGGAGACTTAACAGCTTGGTCTCTATGTATGTACTTAACTATTTCATTCATATTTTTTTCACTTTGGTCTTTTAATTTCATTGGCATTTCTCATACTTGTGCCGGCTAGGTAAACCAAGGTTGTTTTGTCTCGTGTTTTAACAGTGATTTCAAGGAAAACCGTTTATCTGGCCAGATACCTGACGAGCTTGGTGATTGTTCCTCTTTGAAAAGCATGTACGTTTCATAATTCATACTCTGATGAACTGAATTCAATTGATAATTATTAGGTTTTGACTGCCATGTGAAAATGTCATAATGGGGAACTTTTGCATTTTACTGTGTTGTTCAGAGACTTGTCATTTAATGAGATTCGGGGGGATATACCGTTTTCGGTTTCGAAGATGAAACAGCTGGAAAATCTGTGAGTTCTTTTGAGCTTTCTATTTCACTGAGGTTTTGTTTTGCCCCCTAGGCTGTGACAAGGTTTTTTTTTTTTGCTAAATGTGTTCTCAGAATTTTGAAAAATAATCAGCTAATTGGACCAATTCCTTCAACTCTCTCTCAGGTTCCTAACTTGAAGATTCTGTAAGTTATTTTTCCGTTTTCTCTTCAGAAGGATGACTTTAGTATCCATAACTATCATTCACTAAATTTTGAAAACTGGTTCTGTTCTAGAGACCTGGCACAGAATAATCTTAGCGGGGAGATACCAAGACTTATATACTGGAATGAAGTTTTACAATATCTGTGAGCACTACTAATTCGCAATGAAACCTAACTCTTAATTGACTTATTTATCTGTGCTTCTTTTAGGCTCTATGCTGTGTTCTTGCTGTCAATCTTTGTTTGTGTCTTTCCTTTTCCTATGCTAGTGGCTTGCGAGGTAACAATTTGGTGGGTTCACTTTCTCCAGACATGTGCCAGTTAACTGGATTGTGGTACTTGTAAGTTAGAACAATGACTCTCTTTTTATTTCTAAGCCTTGAAAGTTTACATTTCCTTAAACAAAATGTAATTAGTTTCATCATACCATTTTGCAGTGACGTGAGAAACAATAGCTTGACAGGCACTATTCCTGAAAACATAGGCAATTGTACTACTTTAGGGGTCTTGTATGTATATCCAACTGTATCTGTGTGACCGACTTCGCTTCACCATGTCTTCTCTTTTCTTTTTTAATATATTCTATTAATGTCACTTGTCAGGGATTTATCCTACAACAAGCTAACCGGAGAGATACCATTCAATATTGGGTATCTGCAAGTAGCAACTCTGTATGTACAGCATTATCCTTTTTCAGTTATTTTTAGAAACAATGGCATGTGGTCTTCCATTTTGCTTATTTAGGAGGCTCCTTTTAAACTTGTTTGAGGTTGATAGGTCATTGCAAGGCAATAAATTCTTGGGGCATATTCCATCAGTGATTGGTCTGATGCAAGCGCTTACTGTCTTGTAAGCATTGTTACTAAAGCAAACTTATTTTCTTTGTTGTCTTGATATTTTTTCTCTTGTTTACTAATCCCTCCTCCCACATTTCTTTTAGAGATTTGAGTTGTAATATGTTAAGTGGACCAATCCCTCCTATCTTGGGAAATTTGACCTACACAGAAAAATTGTAAGTATATGCTAGTAGTTTTGAATCTGTATCTTTTAAGTTTGATTTTTCCCTAAAGTGTGTGCATCAAGTCATAATTTTTCGATTCATTGGATAAAATATGCAATGTTTGAAGGTATTTGCATGGAAACAAGCTGACTGGCCTCATCCCCCCAGAACTTGGAAATATGACAAACCTTCACTATTTGTAAGATGCTTTAGTCATTAGTTGACCATATGCATCCTCTATTTCTTTTCTGGACTCTTGAAATCAGCAGTAGCGGCTTACTGACAATGGTTAATCATTTCACTTTTGAATTTTACAACTTCTAAAAGAACATCTTGTCAGTTTCCTTTTTACAATTTTTTAAGCTGACATTTGTTTTGAACAAATATAACTTACGAAGAGGTGCAACTTGGTTTAAATTTGTCATCTAATGCTTCACACTTCAATTGCAGGGAATTGAATGACAACCATTTAAGTGGACATATCCCACCTGAGCTTGGAAAGCTTACTGATTTGTTTGACTTGTAAGTGGCATTAATTTGAAGCATCAACTTTGTTGGTTTTTTAGTAATTTCATGAGTCAAACTTGATGTTGCAGAAATGTCGCCAACAACAACCTTGAGGGTCCAGTTCCTGATAATCTTAGCTCATGTAAAAACCTCAACAGCCTGTAAGCAATAAGCCTTGTATATCAATTTGTATTAAGGAATTTTATATTACATTAAGCTGATGGATTTTCCAACCGTCATGCATCAGCAATGTGCATGGGAATAAGCTGAGTGGAACAGTCCCCTCAGCTTTTCATAGCTTGGAGAGTATGACCTATCTGTAAGTTTCACCTTGACATTGTAGGACATTTGTTCAATATATATCTGTAATTCCACTGTGATTAGTTCTGTTCCCTTCTCTAAACATGTCAATAAACACAAACTTTTATGCTAGCTTATCTGGATTCCTACCACAGTTAGCCAATACTTAACAGTTCAAACATCAACCTATTACTCATTTGCTTAATTGATTCTTATTCTTTCATGACTTTGTGGTGGCCATGCTTAGTAATCTTTCTTCAAACAATCTTCAAGGCTCCATTCCAATTGAACTCTCACGGATTGGTAATTTGGATACACTGTAAGTATGAATGATTTAACATGCCTCCTTGTATCAATCCTCTGATTTCATTCTAATAGATGTTTTCTTTTCAGGGATATATCAAATAATAATATAATTGGTTCTATTCCTTCTTCCATTGGTGACTTGGAACATCTTCTGAAGTTGTGAGTCTTTTAAGCTAGTTACTTTTGAAATTTAGAATGTTACTAGTTACTGATTGCTAGTAATCATTTTGCTAGGAATCTGAGCAGAAATCATTTAACAGGGTTTATTCCAGCAGAATTTGGAAATCTAAGAAGTGTCATGGATATGTAAGTCCATTAACTTTCTGATGAAAATAAAACAATCTTTTGTTTGTTTTTATACCTACTAAATGACTAATTTCACAATTCTGTATGACAGTGATCTTTCAAATAATCAACTCTCTGGCTTGATTCCTGAAGAACTTAGTCAGCTTCAGAACATTATATCCTTGTAAGCTCCTTTTTGTTTCCTTAACTTGAATGTAACTAGAGATGATTGAATGAAAATCCTCTAATGTGTTCTCCACACTTAGGTTCTATTATATTAGCAAACTAAGCTTACTCAGTAAGCTGAAGAGAGGTAAGTACAAAATACAGAGCTGGTACAGCAGGTATACAAAAGACAAAAATAAAATGTAAGCTACCACTCTAGGTACATCATGAACTATTTTCCAACATTCCCCCTCAAGCTGAACTTGCTGAAGCATATAAATTATAGGCGCCAAGCTTGGAACACAAAAATTGAATCCTAGGCCCCCTTAATGACTTAGTCAAAATATCTGCGAGTTGATCATTAGAGCCAATTTTTTTCTGTACTAATTTCCTTAGCCATTAGCTTCTCTCGAACAAAGTGGAGGTCAACTTCTATGTGCTTGATTCTTTCATGAAATACTGGATTAGAGGCAATATGAAGCGCTTCCTGATTATCACAATAGAGCTGCATCTGCTGAACTTCACAAAACTTAAGTTCCTGAAGAACTTGCTTGATCCACATAAGTTCACAAGTAGTTGAGGCCATTGCTCTATACTCAACTTCTGCATTAGACCAAGCAACAACGTTCTGTTTTTTGCTCTTCCAAGAAATCAGATTTCCATCAATGAAGAGAGATTAGAGGAGAAATACTCTTTGGCATTATCACTGTTGAGAATGTTAATCACTTTTCCAAATTGGGTCTTGATTTCATTAAAAAAAGACATAAATATAGACAAAAGTTCAGATTGATCTTTCATTAAATAAACCCAAGTACATTTGGAATATTCATCAATAAAGGTAACAAAATATCTGAAACCAAAAGATGTGACACAGCTTGGACCCCAAATATCAGAGGGAATGGTGGAAAAAACAGAGCTACATCTTGTTTCAGTTCTTTTTGGAAAAAACCTAACATGTTTTCCTAACTGACATGACTCACACTCTAAGACTTGAAGTTTGTTGAGACTAGGAACCATCTTCAGCTTCAACAAGTGTGGATGACCCAAGTGATTGTGCAAAAGCTTAGGAGACGGAGTCGCAAAACAAGACATTGATGAACTGATTTCCAAATAGTAGAGACCTCTGGATTCATGTTCTACGCCAATCAACCAACTTGTATCACGTTCCTGTATAACAAAGGAATCAGCATCGAATGTTATAGAAAAATTTAATGCTTTTGTTAGCTGACTAAGAGAAACTAAATTGAAAGGGCAGTTAGGGACAAAATGGATTGGATCCAAGTTTAAGGATGGAAAAATAGAGAATTTGCCGAATCCTTTCGAAGTGACTTTGGTTCCATTTGCTAATGTGATTAGATGAGGAATTTTAGGAGGAGACTGAGAGGTGAATAGAGAACTATTGCCAAAAATATGATCGGAAGCAGTAGAATCAATTACCCTTGGATCTTGACCATCCACAGAGTGAGCGATGCAAGCTTTTTAAGTACTTGGGCATGAGCATGATTGAGCCTGACTGTTAAACTTCAGTCAGAGGTACTCTTGATACTCCTCGTAAGAAAACTTTGGCCCATGTGTTTTCGATGTGGAGACATTTGTTGTTTTCTCATGCCAACCAACTATATCGCAGGAGTCTCGAGTGTGGCCCTTTATCTTACAAAGTGTGCAATAAAGCTAACCATTTCTTCCACCACCATGTCCTCCACGTCCACGATTTCCACGACCTCCTCTTCCTCGATTGGACACCATTGCTGAAGATTCAGTAAGCTCAAGTGAATTTTCATTCTTTCTTGGATTAGGAACATGAAGGAGATGTGCAAGAAGACTCTCCATTGAGGGAACTTCTTGATTAGTCAAAACTTAATCACGAATATGATCAAAATCTGGGTTCATGGCCCGAAAGGCCAGCACCATATCCAGGTTAGGGTGTTGCTAGGTGCACCCAACATTATTGCTATGCACCTAGCACTTAACGTGAAAAGGCAAAAATACCCCTGTGTATTTTTAAAAATGTTTTTGTGCACCCAGCTCATTCAGGTTGATCCGCATAGGTTTTAGTTGATCCGCAGTTGATATAGATGATCCGCAAGTTGATTTTTAAGACTTACGGATCAAGTTGATTCATAAAAGACTTACGGATCAACTTGATCCGCAAGCTTCTTACAGATCAATTTGATCCGTAAGTTTTAAAAATCAACTTGCGGATTAACTTGATCCGTAAAGGGATATAGAAGGTAGGGGTAATTTAGCCATTTTTAAAAAATGCTGAGTGCATCAACAATAATGTTGGGTGCACCTAACAACACTCTCAGGTTATCATGCTTTTTCTCATTTCTTCCACTTACTCAACATCTTGGAACATTCTTAATTCTTCAACTGCAGACTTAAACTGTGCTACAAATGAGGTCATATCATGATCTGTTTGTTTAAGAGAGGTCAATTTGTCAACTGCATCATACAATCTCTGAATATCATTGGCAAAAATCTGTTGGGCCTTCTTCCAAAAGAAGTAACATATTTTGAAAGACCTTAAGGTCACTAAGATGTTTGGCTCTACTGACTGCCACAGCAAGGCACAAAGCTGGAAATCAAGTTGTTTCCATTGTTCTTGTTTTTCTGCAGATATTTCAGTAACTTGCTTCTCTAAGTGCTTTTGATGTCCTTGGCCAAGGAACCAAAGTTCCACAGAAAAGGACCAGGACAAGTAGTTTTTGCTGCCATTCAGCTTTTCTGAGGTTATGACTGGTGTCCCAGAAAACAAAACAGTGGGACCCACAGTAGAACTGACAGTGGGAACGATGGAGGAGGAAGATCCAGAAGGATTTGTGGAGGCCACCTCACAACAAGAGACAGAGACAGAAGATTCGCACAAACGGAACCTTCAAATTTCCCAACCTGAAGAAACACCAGCGTTGAAGAGAGATAATGAAGATTCGAGAGTACATCTGGGCCCGGATAGGTCCGGCGAACCTTTCTGGACTGTCAGAGCACGATTCTGATTGGCAAAAGATGGCGCGTGGATCATACGCTCCAAGAAAGGCGCCGTGGGGAAGCTGTGCGTGATGGCGCGTGGCAGACTTTTGGAGCGCGTGACTTGCGGGGATAGGTCGCTCTCATTGAGGCGTATGAAACCCTGGTTTCGCCAGAGTTATCGTCGGCGGCGGCGGACTGACTGCGGACGGTGGCACCAGTGATAATCAGGCAGAGCGGAATGAAACCAACTTGAATGTAACCAGAGATGATTGAATGGAAATCGTCTAGTGTGTTCTCCACACTTTGACGCTATTATATTAGAAAACTTAGCTTACTTAGTAAGCTGAAGAGAGGTAAATATAAAATACAAAGGAGAGGAG
Source organism: Glycine max (assembly GCF_000004515.6). Taxonomy (NCBI): domain Eukaryota; kingdom Viridiplantae; phylum Streptophyta; class Magnoliopsida; order Fabales; family Fabaceae; genus Glycine; species Glycine max. The sequence goes on from NC_016091.4 coordinate 4,548,530, forward strand.
GTATGACATGTATACAAAAGACAAAAATAAAATCTCTTTTTTATGTACATTGACTACCTAAAATTCTACTAACTGTTGTCTAATAATAGATGGGGGAAATATATAATTTTTTTTGGTAATATATGCTTTATTTTTTAATGAATTGCTAAAAAACAATGCTCGGCAGTTTGTATTTATCAGATTTGGTTGAGTAGTGAGACCGACTGCACTTGAAAACTCAAAACTAGTCATTTGTTCCAGCCCGTGTTTATTATGTAAATTTTGGTTGACAATCATGATAGACTAACAATTTTACTACCATTCATACTATGTTTTAAGGGTATTTCTTGGTTTGAAATTCTACAGGAGACTAGAAAAGAACAAATTATCCGGGGACGTGTCTTCACTTTTAAATTGCTTTAGTCTTTCTCTACTGTAAGTTCTGTCTCTTTTGATTATTTAAATAAATCGCCATTATAATTCTTTGGAAAGATCATGTCACTTGTACCTAACAAGTTGATTATGGACTGTAAATTTTGTAGTAATGTCTCTTATAACAACCTAGTTGGTGTTATTCCCTCAAGCAAGAATTTTTCCAGGTTTTCCCCTGACAGGTTAGGTTATTTACAGTTAAACTTAGCCATTGTTGCTACTATTTTTTCAACTCAACGTAGTTTTCTATCAGCATGTTTTCTTGGATTTGAATGATGTAACCTTTCATTTGCAGTTTTATTGGAAATCCTGGTCTTTGTGTCGATTGGCTGGATTCGTCTTGTCTTGGGTCTCACTCTACAGAGCGAGGTCAGCTGAACTTTCCAGCAGGAATGCCCTGTTGCTCCCTCCCACCTATGTCTTGTTGTATCTTTTTATACTTTAAGCACCCAACAATCTCTACCATCTCCCCCAAAAGATCTTTCCCTTGTTATCTTTGGTTGTTATGCCTGGGAGAATATGTTCAAAAGACCAGGGATTGTTGGTGTTCTAAGATGGGAATGGCATTCACTTGACTGAATGTCGTATCTGTCACTAAGTTGTTGATGCTGAACTTGCTAAACAGCACTTGAAGTGTAAAGCAAGTTTTCACATGTATATTTTATTTTTCATATGATTATGTATATATCACTCAAAGTGATCGGTGAGGATGTTACTATAAATGCTTTGTTCTTCCTATGACATTCTTTCTTTGTAGTTATAGAGTTAAAGAAAGGTTTTTGAGCTGACGTGTAGAATGAGCTAATATGTTTTATTGACTATGCAGTTACCTTGTCCAAGGCAGCTATCCTAGGAATTGCAATAGGCGCCCTTGCGATTCTTTTTATGATATTGCTAGCAGCTTGCCGACCACACAATCCAGCTTCCTTCTCTGATGATGGATCTTTTGACAAACCAGGTACTTTATCTTAACTGTACCTATTGAAACTGAAGACTGTAACATGCTGATTGTTCTTGCTTGAAAATTGTCAGTTAATTACTCACCTCCAAAGCTAGTGATTCTTCACATGAATATGGCACTTCATGTGTATGATGATATCATGAGGATGACCGAAAACCTAAGTGAGAAGTATATAATTGGGTATGGTGCATCGAGTACAGTTTATAAATGTGTTCTTAAGAATTGCAAGCCGGTGGCTATCAAGAAGCTCTATTCTCACTATCCGCAATATTTGAAAGAGTTTGAGACTGAGCTTGAGACAGTTGGCAGCATTAAGCACAGGAATCTGGTCAGTCTCCAAGGCTACTCATTGTCTCCATACGGAAATCTTCTCTTTTATGACTACATGGAAAATGGCAGTATATGGGATCTTCTACATGGTAAGTTCAAGCCTTGGCTTGAAAGATGCTAGATGTACTCTGTTGCATGCAACTTTGGTGTACAAACTATCTACTATGTACATTCAACCTTGCATTGTTTTAGCAATATTTTCCAATTTTCCATATTCTCCTCTTCCAAATAAGTTCTGTTAGTAACGCCAGCAATTGTTCTAAAGTGCACAACTCCTTTAATGAGGTTTCTACCTTCCGTTGCATGTATAACTCTTTACTCGAGGTTGACCATGTGCTCTTTGTCGTGTCTTACATCCAGTTTCCTACACGTGTCCCTGTAACCATGATAGAATGATAGTTAGCCGAAGCCAAAACTTTGATAGGATGTCCTGCCAAAAGTCAAGAGGGGAAGAGAGACAATCATATCCCTTTGTATGGTCGTTTACATTTGTGATTTGGAGCTGCATGTTGCACTTGCCTGCTTATGAACCTAACTGATGCATTTATATCTTTCAGCAAAATGTACAAAAAAAACACACTTTTAATCAAGCAATGATTAATGATTTTATTCATGATTTTGATATGTACATTTTTTTGCAGGACCTACCAAGAAGAAAAAGCTTGATTGGGATCTTCGTCTAAAAATAGCACTTGGATCGGCCCAAGGACTTTCTTATCTGCACCACGATTGCAGTCCACGTATCATTCACAGGGATGTGAAATCATCTAATATTTTACTTGACAAAGATTTTGAGCCCCATCTCACCGATTTTGGCATTGCAAAAAGTCTCTGTCCATCTAAGACCCACACTTCAACTTACATAATGGGCACAATTGGCTATATAGATCCAGAGTATGCTAGGACTTCTCGCCTCACTGAGAAGTCTGATGTGTATAGCTATGGTATTGTATTGCTTGAGCTCCTGACTGGAAGGAAAGCTGTTGACAATGAATCAAACCTCCACCATCTGGTGAGTCTTCTAGTGTGTCTGGCTTGTAGGTCTCACAACTCACAACTTTCAAAGCACCTCAATGAAATTTTTTTATGTACAAACGTACTTTTAGGGGTAACCAAACACGTCACCAAAATTATTAAGTTTATTCTACAAACTGAGTTTGGAGCTCCCCACAGGCAAACCAAACATAGCCCTAAACAAACATAGTCTTTATTTTTTGAGCTAGTTATATTTTTTGGTTTGACGTAAAGCCATAGTAACACTTTGGTGTAAATCTTGTGTTGTGACCCTTTGGTGTTAGCTTAGTCGGTAATTTATACTAAATTCTCACGATAGTTTTCGTATACTAACTATCATATCATATTCCTTATTTGCGTAGATTTTGTCCAAGACAGCTAATGATGGTGTAATGGAAACCGTTGATCCAGATATTACTGCTACATGCAAGGACATGGGAGCAGTAAAAAAGGTTTTTCAGCTTGCTCTTTTATGCACAAAGAAGCAACCAGTTGATAGGCCTACAATGCATGAGGTGACTCGTGTGCTGGCAAGCCTTGTGCCATCCATCACTCCACCAAAACAAACTGACCAAACACAAGTAGTGCTATCTGATTCACAGCCATCTGCTAAAATGCAATGCTACAAGGATGAATATGCAAATCTTACAACTCCACACCTTGTGAACTGTCCATCCATGAGCACCTCTGATGCCCAACTCTTCCTCAAATTTGGAGAAGTAATATCACAAAACAGTCACTGAGGATTTTTGAGAATCAAATTCAGAATGAATCATTGTATATTATAAGTCACAAGGAAAAAATGTCAAATGTTTTTATGCAATGAGATCCGTGTGGATAATCCAGGAAAAAATCATTCGAGTAATTATTTATACTGCATTAGTTGTACTACGTTTATTTAAAAGTCACGTTTTAAAATAAGAAAGAGAAGTGAAATGAATTTACAAACATATATCATAACGAATTTTAGAAGATAACCAGTTATTTTTATATAAGATAACTAGTATCTTGTATTTCTGTCGAAACCTTAAGGACCAGATCTTTTTAGTGAAAAATACCCAGTGGACCAAATAATATTATGTTAATGCTTAATGGAAAATATGGCATAGGCTGCATTGCAATAAGCTCAAATACGTTGTCCCCATTATGTAATTTTTTTAAGGTCCAATTAGTAATCTTGGCACAACGGTTTCAAATATTTTTTGACAGGAAAAACGATTAAAACCATTCCAAATTTGGATTGGAAAAATAGTTACCCATTCCATTTTTTTTATGACGATGCCGAAGTTATTAATTTTTTTCTTTGGTAAGCGATGTAATTTTACTAACACTTAAAATTGAAAATGTTTTTACTATTTTGAGTCCTTAATTTGTAAGTTACAAGTTTTCCCCCTAATATGTACCAAAGGGAACGGAAAACTACGAATTACTTTTTTTTCGTTTGATTATTGGACAATTCTGTCACATACGCAAGGATATTTCCATGCAAGTCGTTGGTCTAACTTCTCTTAAAGGATAAAGTGTATTTTTTTTTTTTGTAATTTTAGATGCAGCAATATTTAAGGAATTTTGGAATTGGATTGTGTCGCCGAGAGACAGAGGTAATTTCATTAAAGCTAGAACAAGTAGTTTCAATGGTATCCCGAGCCCTCAAGATGCAGAAGCTTTTGCACTTCAAAAAAGCTTAGAATGGATACAGCTACTTCAACTTTCAAATGTGATCTTTGAAACTGATTGTAAAATGATTACACATCATTTGGGTTCTGATAGAAATGGTCATTCAGATTTTAATTTTATTTTAGCTTATTGTAAAAAACTACTTCCGGTTATTAACAACTCAAGGGTGAATTTAATTAAGAGACAAGTTAATCTTGTTACTCATAAGCTAGTTAGAGCATCAAGAAATCATGTTGGCTCTTATGGTTATCATTGTATGCCCTTTCATGTTCATTCAGATATCTTTGATGAAATGAAATAAGCCTTTTTATTGTAAAAAAAAACTGAATGTAGATAACAATTTTGATCAATAATTATATTATCAAATATCATACTAAAACTTACAAGCATAATATATATATTTAAAAACAAAAATGTCTATAGTAAGGAATAATGATGTGATTGGCTAACATACATACTTTTATTTTTTTTAGTATGAGTGTGTTGACAAATTATAATTAGAAATTATTTTACAATACACTAAGGGTGTAACTTGCTAACATATATATATGTGTGTTATATTACGTTTAAATATGCTGTTAGTCTTTTAAATTTGGACAATTATTTTTTTGTCTTTCAAAAATAATATTTTTATTGGTTTCTCAAATTTTTAAAAAGTTACTTTTATTTTCTTTCATTTTGGGTTAATAGTATCAATTTGTCACCATCAACAATATTTTTTTAATTTAATTTCTTTAAAAATGATTTGTAACAATTTAAACACAATTAAACTATGTAATAAATTATGACAATTCGACATCTATTTTTTTTTTCTTCTTTAAAACTAATAAAATATGAAAAAAAAAAACAACCGCCAAACCATACAAGTCAAATATTTTTAAAATTGCCATAAATTGTTTAAAAAAATAGATAAAAATCGTTACAAATTGTAAAACTAAAAACACATTGAATAAAAAAGGACTAAAAATAACTTTTCAACAATTTGAGGGATTAATAAAAATATATTATTTTTTAAGGACTAAAAAAATAATTACCTAAATTTATATATATATATATATATATATATATATACACGCATGCGGGACCGTTAATCAATATTAGTTTTAAGACTAACTTTGGTTAAAAATTATGAATTAATGTTGTAGTTTTGAAAAGTGATGTAAGATTTTTTTTTAATGATTTTATCTCTTACCAAACTAACAAGAGGAGTAAAAGGTGAAAATTAAAAAGGATTGAAACGTAAAGCAAAGGAGAAACAAAACCGAAGGAAGAAAGGAAAGCTGTCCTTTGCTTCCTTTATACGTCGATGCCAATGGCATTTGTTTCTATTTGTTTTACTGTTAAAAAAAATTATACGAAAAAGAAAAAAGTTGAGTGTATGACAGGTAGACTGTGTTTATAAACATTAGAGTCTTATGAATAAAAATATTACAGTAAATTTTATTTAAAATTATAGTGAAAATGTATTAGTAACATCAAATAAAAATATAAAAAATTAAAAATATTAATACACTTCTAAAGATAATATGTTGCCTAGAATAAATTTTAAAATGTTTTGGACAACGTCTATGTTCCCTAGAATGAGGATTCCATTATAAAATGAGATGCGATTTTTGTTATTTGTCACTGTCAGCAACAGAATAATATAACTGTTTTGTTTGGTTTAAAAGAAAAAATGGAAAGAAAGAATTTGATAGGAAGAAAGAAGTAAAAAATGAGAAACAATATCAGGAAAACATGAAACAAAGTAAAGAGAAAGAAAAAAAATATTAAATGGACAATTATATATTTTTTATTACCGAAATGTGGTAGATAGGGCATTGGAGAATGCACTGAAGATGCAAGGGTATATTTCTCTCCCTTTTTCTCACATTAGACAAAAAGAGATGATAGGTTGCATCAATTTTTTCTTCTTCTCAGTTCTCTCCACTATTATCAATTAAAGAGTTTGACTGTAACTTTTCAATTTAGAAAACGAGAGATTGGTGAATGGTGGTTGCATTCGTTCAGTAAAAAAAAATATAGGTGTTTTTTTTATTATAGAAAAATATAGTAATTGTTATTCTTCATTATACATCATAATTGCATTTTAACCGTATTTATGACTTTTTTACAATCAATTTAAGTATTTTTTTTACCAAAACAGAATCAACTCATTTCATTCATAAATGGTTATATTAATGGGTAATCATTATTTAAAAAATTATATAGTTTTTTTTTTTGTAAAAATATCTTACATTTTAATTTTCACGAATAAAATAATGTTTATTCTATGACCACGGTAGAACAAAATAAATTTGATATTTAAATAATTATAAAGTTATATAAATCTTTCCAAAAATAAAAGCTCGAAGCATATATTAATGTATCTATTATGTTATGTTAATATAGCTTTTGAAAAATTATAACTATTAAATCATAACATTATTTTTATTTAAATTAAAAATACTTTAGAAAATAATCTAATTATTAAATTTTTCAATATTTTTAAAATAAAAACAAAGAAAACACTGAATATTAAAAATATTGATCATTAAAAAGTATCAATATAATGTTATAAAGGATAAAATTATCAGAGAAATCCTTAATATTAAAATATTGAATTGACATTCTATAAAAAAAATGTAAACACCATTCTCGTAGGATTTGTGAAAATAAATTTAATTAATTTTAAAAATGTAACTTACTTACTATATGATTATATATAAAAAACGATTTTTAATATTTTTTATAACAGTAAATTTGGTCCGGCCTTGACAGAAAGAAGAAGAAGAGGATACGGTAAAGGAAAGCGGGAGTGAAAAGTGGGAGAAAATCACAAGCACAAACACAAACACTGGGTACGGTGGTGACGTGTCGACTACGATATAAATACCGTACAGTTTCGCCATTTTTGACTTCATAGTCCACAACCAATAGGGCGGGAACCCCAATTTTCAGCAGAACTACCTCTAATCTAGCTCAACCTCATGCCAGTACGTAACTCTTCACTCTCTTTCTCCGCTCTTCTCTTTCGTCCCTCTTTATCTCTAGGGTTTCACTCTCGAATTCTTCTTCCCTCATTTTCCCCTTTGCAGGAACCAACCATGAGTCTGCGCCACGGCACCAAGGTTTGGGTCCACGATAGAGATTCCGCTTGGATTCCCGCTGAAGTGCTCGAGTCTTCGGGAAAGAAAGTTACCGTTGCCACCGCTTCCGGCAAGAAGGTGAGTGTTTTGTTTCTGCCGAATTCACGCCGCTTGCGTTTTTGAATGGCGGTACGGTGCATAGTTCGGATGATGAATCTGTGTGGTGCATTGTTTTGCAGGTTGTTTTTCTTCCGGAGAACGTGTTTCCCAGGGATGCTGATGAAGAAGAGCACGGCGGAGTCGAAGATATGACGAGGTTGGCTTACTTGAATGAGCCAGGGGTGTTGTACAATCTCCAGAGAAGATATGCACTGAACGATATTTATGTGAGTCTTTATTGAATGGATTTGTTGGTATCTAGAATTCTAGATGGACAATTAGCGTTTCTTCATGTTATCACTCTTTATTTGTTGATGATGAGATGGACGTGAGTTTATAGTTGTGTTATTGCGCTGTGTAAAATTGAAAATGTCTAATGGTGTTTGGCAAGCCTAGTTGGCATTAGGGGATTGACACATTGATGAAATGATATCTAACTTTATGTGCAATATTATCAGTGTAAGATTTGTTATTAGAGTTTAATTGAAATGTATTGAGCGAGTAAAGATTTTTTAAACTAAAATTTCCAACACTGACAATTCATAGAAATTAAACTCTTTAAGATAACTATCTTAAAATTTATCCCATAGATGATTTTTGATTGATCAATATTTATATTGACAGTGCATGACAATTAAACTCTTATTATAATCTTCTTATTACTGGAAAATTGTGTTTGTGTATGGAACTACTCTGCCAGTAGTGACATCCGATATGCTGCATATGTGCTTTATTCACTTTCTGTTTATGTATGAAGTTAAATAATTAGTGCTTTCATTTACGAGAGCTTTATGGTAGTTTATTTCTGGCGCATTACCTACTTGACCAGGTCGCCAATACTGATAAATAAATTAATACATAATCAGTAGCTTTTAACACTTTCATTTGCTTTTTGGCAACATAACTTCATGAAATTTACTTAATATATCAATGTGATATACGTATATATTTGTATCCTTCACATTACATTTTTTACTATTTTATGCTTTTTGTATGACTTGTTTTTCTATGTTAGACATATACAGGGAGCATTTTAATAGCTGTTAATCCATTCACAAAGCTTCCTCATTTGTATGATATCCATATGATGGAGCAGTATAAGGGAGCTCTGTTTGGTGAGCTTAGTCCACATGTATTTGCTGTTGCCGATGCATCTTATAGGTTAGTATGCATTTCGTCTTGTGTATTATATGATTTTTTGTCATATTTACTGCTTGCCTTTTCATTTTGCAAAATTACTGAGTTTTTGTTGGGCATGATTTAGAGCAATGATGAATGGAGGTCAAAGCCAATCTATCTTGGTCAGCGGTGAAAGTGGTGCTGGGAAAACTGAGACAACAAAATTGATTATGCAATATCTTACGTATGTTGGTGGGCGTGCTGCTGGTGATGATAGAACAGTTGAACAACAAGTTCTTGAAGTAGGCTATTCTTGAAGTTTATGGATCACATGTTTGGCAATTCATTCACTTCTAATTTTAATTTAGTCATCAATAAGGGATGCTAATTTCACTTGTTGCTTGATTCAGTCAAATCCACTTTTAGAGGCATTTGGAAACGCAAGGACTGTCAGGAATGACAATTCAAGGTAAACTTGGTTCTTTATAGTTTATAGTTTATATTTTCACTTTCCACATAGATTTAGGAAGTAAGCTTAAAATTTTTCCTTGGACTATCTTATGATATTTTCTTATCTTTTTATTAACTAAAGCATGCTATGTGCAGTAATGACATAATTGTGTCTAATATCCAATCCATCCAAAAACCATGGTTGACTTCATGGAAATGTAGTTATGCACCTAAAGAAGTGCCATTTTCATGGAGTGGCAGATATTTTTGGGACCCAGATTTGCTAGCATAGTGAATGGTGACTGCACCATTGTTGTATAAAATCTTAAAATATGCAAGTGAGAAGAGAATTCTGTGACATCATAGAAAATTGATACCCTTGTGTATATCCTAGGAATTAGATTCAGAAGGATTGAAAGTAGGAATGGTGATGTATTGATGTTTGTGATTAACATTGAGGTTTAAGTGGGTGAAGTGGAAGAATAATACCTAAGTTTGTAACATAATTTTGATTTTCAGATATGTGCATCTGATGGATAATCAGGTTCTTTGTTATGGATGTTTTAACAGGGTTTTACATTTTAATGAAACAATAAATGCAGTTTATAATGTCAAATACTCTTCCATTGAAATTGTTCTTGCACATTGCCTCATGTTATTTCTATTTTTCTGGTTGCAGCCGATTTGGGAAGTTTGTTGAAATTCAGTTTGATTCAAATGGTAGAATATCTGGTGCTGCAATTAGAACTTACTTACTAGAAAGATCACGAGTAGTGCAGATAACAGATCCAGAAAGAAATTATCACTGCTTTTATCAATTGTGTGCATCTGAAAGGGTATATTTAGTCTTTGGTGAAGTATTTATTTGATTATATATTTAGGTGTTAATATGCAGCATAAAGCTATGTTTTGCACTGTGCATGTGCAGGTTTCTGTTTTCAGTATGTCATGTTATTGTTATACTTTGTTATTGGAATGCCTCATTTTTAGGATGTAGAAAAGTATAAGTTGGGAAAGCCAAGCCACTTCCACTATTTGAATCAAAGTAAAGTCTATGAATTAGATGGCGTAAGCAGTGCTGAAGAGTACATGAAGACGAGGAGAGCAATGGATATTGTTGGCATAAGTCTAGGGGATCAGGTTTAATGATGCTACCCATTAGTGTATCTTTTGCTTTATTGAATGCTGTTTTGGTTAATTTTGTTGATTTTCACCCTTTACTCATAGTTATACTTTCTTTTATTACCAGGAAGCCATATTTTGCACCTTAGCTGCAATTTTACATTTGGGAAACATTGAATTTTCTCCTGGAAAAGAGCATGACTCGTCAGTAATAAAAGATGAAAAATCAAGATTTCATTTGCAGATGGCTGCTAATCTTTTCAGGCAGGTGATTTATGTTTGGAACATTATTTAATTTACATGAATTATATTTTTACTTGGTCTAATTTCATTTCTCTCATTTGCATTTGCTTTCAAATTAATTAATTTTTTTTTAAATGTTCATGATATTTCTATAAAAGATTTTGATAATGACTAAGTAGGGTGCATGAACAGTGTATAAAACTAAAACATTTTTTTTTTTGGAAGGCAAAAGATATATATATTATTAATAATAGAAAAACTAGTACCAGTGGTACTAGAGATAGATACAAAGCACCAGAGTGCTGCCCTCCAAAAAACCCATCCTAAACCATGAGATTAAGGAAACCCATCAAATCTATCCAAAGGACTTCGAAATATTGGAAGACCAGTGGATGAAGCTAGTATTGAAATCTTTATCTTTAGCCTTGAACCAGGACCAAAGAAGGTAAATGGCATGATCCATGACTTTATAGGTGTCGAACGGACTTCCTTGGAAAATCAGATTGTTTCTATGGTGCCAAATAGAACTAGTCAAGGCAATCCACCAACCACCCCTTATATCCTGATTTACAGGATCCCCAAAGCCTTCACAGAATTGAGTAAAGTGGCACTTTGGGTGACTTGGCTGGGGGCCTACTACCCGGATCCATCTCATGGATTCCCACCATAAACCTTTTGTCAAATTACAATTGAAGAAAAGGTGAGCCACATCCTCCAGAGCAGTACCACACAAAGGACAGTTTTGGTCCTGGATATTAATGTCTCTTCTTAGGAGATTTTCCTTGGTGGGGAGTCTATTTTTAAGGAGTCTCCAGCAGAAAACTGTTGCCCGAGGGGGAATTTTCAACTTCCAGATTTGCTTATATATCTTCCCATCTGTGTTTGCTGTATTGAGGTTAGTGCAGACATTGTAAGCTGATTTAGTAGTGTAATGACCATGGGGTTCAGCTAACCACACCATAGAGTCTTTACTATTCCTCTGAATAGGAATGGAGCTTATTTCCTCCATGAACTGCACAGCTATATCATTTTCATGATCAAAAAGATTTCTCCTCCACCTGAGGTCCCACTCCCAGCTATCATTAATGAAGTTGCCCATGCTTGAGATGAAGGAGCTTTGCTGTCTACTAATCCGAAAAAGCTGATTATACTTTTGCTCAAGAGTGTAATCTGCCCCAAGCCACCTATCTGTCCAAAATTTGATACTTTCCCCACTCCCAACCTTCCAAGTCATATTCTGACTGAAAATGTTAGGATCCGACTGCTGGTATATCTTTCTAATATCCCTCCACCAGTGAGAATGGCCCCTCTTGTTAGACTGAAGCTGGAACTCTGACCAGTCACCATATTTAGATTTTAGGACTCTAAACCAGAGTTGCTGCTGACCAGAGGCAAAGGCCCAAATCCACCTACCCATTAGCGCTGTGTTAAATTTCGAAATATCCTTTACACCCAAACCCCCCTCATGCTTGGGCTGACAAATATCCTCCCATTTCACCCAAGGGATTTTGTGATGGGTATTGTCACCACCCCACAGGAAATTTCTTTGTAAGGAAAAAAATTTGTGTACAACTGTACAACAGTGCAATAATGACTATGAAATGCTAAGGTGTGTACCAAATAGAGTTTTCAACTACTATTGGGTATTGACTTTGCAAAGTTAGTATTAAGTCTTCAGAATTGGTATATCCAAGAAAGAGACTAAGCTTTACAATAATTATCATTGGTTTCTTAGTCTGTGAGAGATTGGATATCTGTGTGAACAGATAGCGCATATTTTGTATCTTTTGAGAAAATAATACAAATACCAAAATGAGATGGATGGTTGGTTACTTGTTTGTTTTCCTTAACATGTAATGACTAGACATAATTTTTATATAAGTTTTCACTTTTCATCCTTTTTTAAACTTAATGGAATGGCTGCAAATTTTCCATCTCTAGGTGTGATTTGAACCTACTGCTAGCAACACTATGCACCCGTTCAATACAAACCCGAGAAGGAAATATCATCAAAGCTCTTGACTGTAATGCTGCTGTCGCTGGTCGGGATGCTTTGGCAAAAACTGTCTATGCTCGTTTATTTGATTGGTATGCTTATGGTCAATGGTGAATTGATAGAATTTTTTTTTTATCATGCATATATTAGGGTGAAAATACTAATTATTTGTTGTTCTACCAGGCTTGTTGATAAGATCAATAGTTCTGTCGGGCAAGATATCAGTTCCCAGAAGCAAATTGGAGTTTTGGATATATATGGTTTTGAGTGTTTTAAGGATAATAGGTAATTTGTTGTCAATTAAATATCTCTTGGAGGAGTAGGAATATTTTATTTTGGGGTTATATGCATTGTGGAAACTTGAAGTGAGTGGGTTATCCTGGTGCATCGGTCAGGCATGAATTACTGTAGATATTTTCTACTTCTCTAGTGCTCTTGTAAATTTTAGTACACCCACTAGTGGAAAAAATGAATTGTGCACAGACATTTGAGTTTGGCTAGTACCATCTATTGATTTTTTTTTCCTACTGTGTTTTGATTATTGAATTGTTTTTCTGCTGCTGTTATTTTAATTTGGTATCTTTGTTGACATGATTTCCTTGCTTGATACAATTATATTTGCTTAAACAGTTTTGAGCAATTCTGCATCAATTTTGCAAATGAAAAGCTCCAGCAACATTTTAATCAGGTATGCAAGTTTGTTATTATATGTTAGTTTGCTTTCACCAAGTTAGCTTTGTTTGTTATCATTAGTTGAAAGCTAGAGTCAAAAGTTTGGAGTTCAAAACTGAAAGTTGACAAGTTACCTTATTGGAGTGAAAGTGTTTGGTAAAATTTTGATACATATAAAATGGCATGAAAATGCTAATGTATATATAATTAAATATTAAATAACTTTATGCATAAAAATTACTATTGTTGTTGTTGTTGTTATTAATTATTATTAGGTAAGGTATACTTCATAAAAAGTTGAAACAATAAGTATGCACATATGTGTGTGTGTATATAAATTAATGTTAATATTAATATATGTTACTGTATAAGTTATATATATATATAATGAATTATTATTATATATAAATCTTTTATAAACACACTATCTTATGAAATTAGAGATTTTAAGTTATTAACTTTTACAAAACAGCTTCCTAATCAAACACCTCTAGTACCTTAGGTTTTGTCAAACAAGCTAGTTGACTAATTAGAAGCTACCCAATTATCTTTCCAAACACATTCAATGCCTAGGTGTCTTAATATGAATATGTGATTTTTTTTTAATTTTCTTATAACTTGTTTATTGCTTGTCATTTCTTCCAGCATGTTTTCAAGATGGAGCAGGAAGAATACAGCAAAGAAGAAATCAACTGGAGTTACATTGAGTTTATAGACAACCAAGATGTTTTAGATTTGATTGAAAAGGTTTTTTTTTTATTAAATTGTTTCTTTAGCTGGAGCTTTTTGATTCCATGTTTCTATGTTCCCATGTAGTATTATCCATTTCAAACAGATTGCTTGTTTTACGCATAATATTTGGATAATACACGTGTCTGAAATATTGATGCCCAAAGGAATTGTGAACAAACTATGTCTTTTGTCAGTTTATTACAGTAGACCACAATACTGAAATTGAAAGGAGAATTTGCGTTAGGTATTAGACATTGATAAACCCAGCCAGAAGAAAAGAGCACAAGTAGAGAGATAATTCTGATTTTATTGATAAGAGAAAAACTGAATTAAAATTAGCTGAGTCAGAGGATCAGAAGTATTGATTCTACTAAAGCAGTAAGCCTAACTAACTTGCTAGTTACAACTGACTGAAAGTGACTGGCAACTGAAATCAGAAAATAAAGGCTACACTACAGCACTACTACATATGGCTGGTTGATTGACCATCCCTAGGGTACGCGTGGTATATAGATTAGTTCTCTCTAATAGAAAGCAACTACTTAACTAGACCGCATTAAATCAAATCCTTTGTCTTATTCTGTGCTTTTGGTCTAATGTTTGGATCTCATATATATGATTTTGACATAATGTTGGGAATAAGTGTTGGATTGGGTTCTTTTGAAGGATAAGTTGTTAAGATCTGCATATCTAGGATTCATTTAACCATAATCATGCCTAATGAATATTATGTTGCTTCATTTGGAAATTAAATTCTGTTGCTTTCATCATTGTTATGTACAAATAATTTTTTTCCCCTTTGAATTTCATTTTCTTATTGACTTGTTGCATTCTTTTGCAGAAACCCATTGGTATTATTGCTTTGTTAGATGAAGCTTGGTACAAATTAAGTTCTTTAATCTGAACTAGTGTATATTTATTTATACATTACCCTCTTGCAAATTATCTTTAATCCTGATTTTGTCTCCTTTCAGCATGTTTCCAAAATCAACGCACGAAACATTCTCAACCAAGTTGTTTAAGCACTTCCTGTCACACCCTAGGTTAGAAAAGGAGAAGTTTTCTGAAACAGATTTTACCCTTTCTCATTATGCTGGAAAGGTAATCCAGTGTTGCAGACTTGCAGTACTTTCTCTTGTTTTGAAAATGAAATATTTTGATGGTATATCTTCCAATACCTTTATGTAGGTCACTTACCATACAAACACCTTCTTAGACAAAAATCGTGATTATGTAGTCGTAGAACATTGTAATCTATTATCCTCTTCAAAATGCCCCTTTGTGTCGGCTCTTTTTCCTTTGCTATCAGAGGAATCTTCAAGGTCATCATACAAGTTTTCTTCTGTGGCTTCCAGATTTAAGGTGTGAATATATTTCCTTTTGTGAGTTACTGAATTTAAGGGGATTCATTATAATGAACAAACAAAATAGTATAGGAGGCTAAAGTATTTGGACATTGAATTTTATGTTGTTGATCTTTTTCTGTTTCATGTCCTGTGTGTGACACTGGTGATGGGGACTTCAGCAACAACTTCAATCACTCATGGAAACACTTAACACAACAGAGCCTCATTACATTCGATGTGTCAAGCCGAATTCTTTGAATCGACCACAAAAGTTTGAGAATACTAGTGTCATACACCAATTACGCTGTGGGGTCAGTAGTTAGATATTCTAACTCCCTTACTATTACTGTTCATCTAAAGTTGTAAAGACACATATTGCCAGTATGCCAATTGTTAAATCTGTTTCTTGATTGCTGTTTGCTGATTACTTTGTCAGTCAAAGCAGTTGTTTATAGTTTTATCCAATGTTATTGTACAGATAAGTTTACTTTTGTGGTTTTTCCTTTTGATGGTGGTGAATATCTTGTCTTAGTGCATTGAATTTTGATGAAGATCTCTAAATCTGCCTGATTAAACTGGATGCAGTTTTTTTTCCTGCACAAATAACTTGAAAGGTTTTTTATGGCACTCAGTTTTATTTGATTGTCATTTTGTTTCCCCCTCTTAATTTATATTATCCATTATTAATTTCTTTACATTTTTAATATATATTGATAGACTTCCATCTACATGTGTACATGCATAAAAAAATTGACGTGGGCTTTATTCAAATTTTCATACTAATGAGGCAGCCATAATTATCTTGTTTTGTCTTGTCATCTAGATTTACTTCCTAGCATGGTATCATTTATTAATATTTCTTTTCATGACCGTATTTTATTTAGGGTGTCCTTGAGGCTGTTAGAATAAGTCTGGCAGGTTACCCCACTCGAAGGATTTACTCAGAGTTTGTAGATCGCTTTGGATTAATAGCTCCCGAATTTATGGATGGAAGGTGAATTTTGTTAATTTATATAGCAGTTTACATTATCTTTTTATTTTTGAAAGTGAAGTGGGAAGCTTTGAATTACTCCCACAAAACCTGGATTTGCTTCTCTTATTTACTCCTAGATTGGCTGGTTTATTTGGTTATTAAACATTTAGTGCAAAAGTTGTTCTACTTAATGTGGACACGTCATGGGCCGGTTCTATCATCTTGAAATAGCCAACTTGATCTGGTTATGATAATTCCAAGTTTATTGGTGGTTTTAATTTACTGAACCAAATGAGAAACAAAAAGCAAGTTGGTTTTACATCTTATTTAAATTTGTGATTCTTCCTTTTCATTCAGTATAGGAAAATGTTCTCGTTTGTAGAAATTTTACCTTGTGGCATGGATTGGATTTTTGTATTGACTTTACATGCATTTTATTTATATGAATGCAAGTGAAGCAATAGAGGCTTCTTATTTGATAATCATTTCACTTCTCATCAATGTTTGCTTATACTTTGTGTTGACAGTTATGATGACAAAGATGTAACTCTGAAAATATTGCAAAAGCTAAAGCTTGAGAATTTTCAGGTGTGCTTCTTTGGGCCCATGCATACTGCTGTTCATAAAACTTTGGGGGTGTAAAAGCAAGAATGAATTTATGTTGGTCATACTTTGATTTTTTTTGTCTGTTATTATTCAGTTAGGTAGGACCAAGGTATTTCTCAGGGCTGGTCAAATTTGCATTTTAGACTCTAGACGTGCAGAAGTTTTGGACAATGCTGCAAAGTGTATTCAGCGTCGACTGCGGACATTTATTGCACGCCGGGATTTCATCTCAATCCAAGCTGCTGCTCTTTCTCTTCAAGCATGCTGCAGGGGTCTGCTTTATTGACATTTAATAAAAATATAAAATAATTCCCCTTTAATTACTTTTTAAAACTTGTGGCCAAAATAAATATTTCTCAGTTGTGGTTTTTTCTTGAATATAATGCATTCACTTAAAATGTGCTTGATTTGCACTGCATTGGCCATTGGCCCTTTTAGAACTTCATGAACTCAATGATCATTGTTATTGCCAGCATTTCTCATGTAGATTTAGGATCTTTAAATTGTATGTAGGATTTAACTCCTCTAAAGTGGGGAGGGCGCAGCAGTAACAACTATTGTCATTCAGAAATATATATGTATGTATCTTTTATAAATATTAATTAGAAAATCAATGGTCGTGGTTTTCATAGCTTCATAGTTTGTTTTACATGTGCATTTATTTAATCACAATCTCAACCATTGATTTATAATCGATGGTTATAACTACACTTTATCTTCCAAGTGCACTGCACTTTAGAGGAACACAATCAATTAATTGTCCTGGTCCTTACAGTTTTTGTTCTTATAGGATTCATTGGCCGAAAGTTATATGCTTCTAAACGGGAAACATCAGCAGCTATCTCCATTCAGAAATATATCCGTATGTGTTGGATGAGGCATGCTTATGTGAAATTATATTATTCAGCTATTATTGTACAGTCCAATGTTCGTGGTTTCACAACTCGTCAAAGGTTCTTGCATAGAAAAGAACACAAAGCTGCCACTTCTATTCAGGTATTTTATCTAGAGATGGAGTTGTATCATGTCCTTTAAAATGTCAAAGCAATAGCATGTTCTTTACTTATTTATTAGTATATTCAATTCCATTTTGCATATTATGATTGTAGTGTTAAATTAATGAATTATGTTTATGTGTAATTTTGACTGATTGTGTAAAATATTACTGTAGATTTTTTAGTTTTATCTCTCATGTATGCATGTTTATAAGGCATGATAATGCATTATTTGGTTTCAATTGTTCTCTGCATTACTTTTAATTGCTTGCTATTTTTATTTGGTTGGCAAGATGGATTCTGATGTATGATTTTGTTTATAATATGTAACATTAATATATAGGCCTATTGGAGGATGTGCAAGGTTCGGTCTGCCTTCCTAAAACATCAAAATTCAATTGTAGTTATACAATGCCTTTGGCGGTGTAAACAAGCAAAAAGAGAGCTTCGCAAACTTAAACATGTAAGGTTTTCTTTCTTTTTTCCAGGTGGAGGGGAGAATGAATTAGAAGTTGTTCTCACTACCTTATTGTTTTTTATTTATTTATCTTTTTTAGGAGGCTAATGAAGCTGGAGCCTTGCGTTTAGCTAAGAATAAACTTGAGAAACAATTGGAAGAGCTTACATGGCGTTTGCATCTTGAGAAAAAAATAAGGGTATTACTTCTGAAAAAGAAGAGATGTTATGGCTTGATTGGGTTCTATTTTGATTCCTTGTAAACGGAAAAGTGTTTTGTGACATGTTATTTTGTTGCTTAGTTATGTTCTATTTTAAGTTTTTGTTTTGCTAATGTCATGCATATATTTTTGGGATTAAAATTATTTAAACAACAAACTGCTGATTTGTGATTTTGTATTGTAATATTGTTTCTGCTACATACATTGCTAATAATTATCCTCATGGCATTTTGTGGTTTGTATGTTTTGAAAGGAATGTTAGTATTATCTTTGCTTTCAATTTTTCTTTGCGATAGAATTGTGTATATGGTTTCTATTTGTTTTCTTCAATTCTCATCAAATAAGCTGAAAATTCGGTGTTTTAAATTTTGAAATAAAGGGGAACTGAAAGAGTGAAGGTAAATTCCATTTATTTGATTATTCCATTGCTGTGTTTTCATTCCTCTAAAACAGGAATTTCATATAGACTATGGTTAGTCACCCTCATTCTTTTGAAACATAGGCTTCAAACAATTGCCTTTCAAACACATTCCTTACTAGTGGCTCGAATTTATTGTAACTTGTGATATAATGAAAGCTTCACTTCCTATTTAATGAGTCTCACTTGTAATTTCATTGTTTCCAATAAATTTCAGTTAATTGTAGTGAACATGTTGGAAAATTTATGTCACTGGCACTCTTCATAGATTACACATCAAGTCCAATGTCCATAATGAGTAGTTTTCTCAGGATGAACTCCCATTTAGTAGGGACATGCAGTGAAGTATGACTTATGAGTGCACCTGGTTATTTCTGTGTTATGAGTTTTTTTGTAATGGCTAACTTGTTTTGTCAATTCTTAGTTCAAAATTATCCAATTGAACACTATATATTTCAAGCAAATTTTCATTGTTTCTGAGTCTTATGATTTGATGCAATTTATATTTCACAATTCAAAAATTAACTTGACAACTCATGATTTCAATTGTGATTTGTATATTTCTGTTGGCTTTGTTTTCTGGTATGGGAATACCTTTTCCTCCATCTTTTTGTTGTTTTATTTTTATAACTAATAGAATTTCTTTTATCAAAAAATATAAGTGTCCTCATGCATGATTACCATTTTTTACTGTAAATTATTGTTTATGTTTTCAAATTTTCTGTCTTCTAATTTCTCTGCTGCGTGAATTTTAGACCAACAGTGTACTGCCCATCAGTTCATTTTGATTATATTAAAGAAAGAGTTTGACTTATACAAGTGAGATTTGGGGAACTTGTGGTAATGTATTCTTCATTGTCATGCAGGTTTCTAATGAAGAGGCTAAGCATGTTGAGATTTCCAAGCTACAGAAGATGGTAGATGCTCTGAATCTTGAATTAGATGCAGCTAAACTAGCAACAATTAATGAGTGCGACAAAAATGCGGTTTTGCAAAATCAGTTGCAATTGTTAGTAAAGGAAAAATCTGCTTTAGAAAGAGAGCTAGTTGCAATGGATGAAGTGCGAAAGGAAAATGCTCTATTAAAGGTGCTAATGTTAAATATTTGTGTTCATTTTAGTTTGTTTGATTTTGACAACACATGAATTTCAATTATTCTTGCCATGCAATTTATATGGCAAGATTTTTCATCTTCTTTGTGTGGTCTAGAATCTAGCTTGAAATACTTTACTAATCTATTTCATTGTTTTTCTGCAAGAATTTATCCTTTTAATTTGTGTGATTTATGCAAATTGGGGTAGAAATGGGCTGGGCTATGCTATACAACGCCTGAACTTGGCCTATTGCCCAAATTAATGGCCTGAGATTGACATGTTTACCGTACATAAGCCTTGTTTTGAGGCCTAGCTTGTCCTGAAAGCTTATTAAAAGCTTTCTTTATTTACAAACATACCTAGGCTAATTACAATTATATGTAGGCCAGCAAGTTTAAGTCTTCCAAAGACCAATAGGTATATAATTTAAAATTATTGTAAAAATTTAATACAATAACATTATTATCATTATATTATTTGTATTGATTTAAATAGGCTAGAATGTTAGTCCTAAAAGGCTTTTTGGATGGCATCTAAGCCTAACTTTTTAACTAAATAGGTTTTGGCTTGACATATTTAGCAAATAGGCAAAATCTACCCTAGGGCCTGATGTGGGCTATAGATCATAAGCCCCCAAAATATGTTCTGACCTATTTTCTTCTCTAATGCAGACTCATGCTATAATTTGCAGAAAATGAGGTGTGGTTATGGGTGATGTGGGATAGATTTAAAAATTTGAAGATGGGTTACTGGTAGAGAGCCTAAGTGTAAAGATGGATTGAATCACTACATGAATAATGAAACTCATTACAGTTTGCAATGTTTGTGCTGGGTCAAAAAAGTGGTTAAGCATTGAGTTTGGATTTTTTCATTAAAGGCTAAATTGGGTGAAAATGTTTCAGTTTTACTACTCACTTGAGCAAGATGGCCTGGGACAATATAGTGTGAAATGTTTCACTTGATTTTTAGGTTCGTTGGTTGTGAAAAGTGGTTTTGCTTGGTTCATCTTCAGGTTCTAGGCTTGTGGGTTGGACATGGACGGAGTGTTGATTTTTTTTTTATGGTTTTAGTTTCCTTGTATGATTAGGAGAGTATTAGTTTGATGGTACTTGCGTTTGCTGGCTGCTACATCTTCATCTAGTGTATAATAATCTTATTTGTTATGTTAAGGATATATCTACTTTTTTTATCTGTTGTATGTAACTGAAAATCTGTTCAAAATAGGGTATGTTAAGGATTATATCATTTAAATGTTTTTACCTTTACAAAATAATCTTTTAGGATAGTTGGTTTATGATATGGTATTAGAGCATTTATGATCATGTGGTCTGTAGTTTGATCCTTGTCTCTATTCTTCAAAGTTCCAAATAAAAGATTAATTTCAGCTTCTGCATGAGGTAGGGTGGGCTTGTGCACTGTTTACCCTTGAAACTCAAGGAGCTGT
This sequence comes from Glycine max, assembly GCF_000004515.6. Lineage (NCBI taxonomy): Eukaryota > Viridiplantae > Streptophyta > Magnoliopsida > Fabales > Fabaceae > Glycine > Glycine max. Next base: position 4,570,037 of record NC_016091.4, read on the forward strand.
TGCTTGAAGGCATGTGTGAGATATGAAATCATTCATTTGCTTTCACTTATTAGTTTAAGCTTTTAGAATGAATGGTTCACAGACATTTTTCATCCCTATCTCACTTTCTTTTTTGTCTGTCTTCTCTGATAAATTCTGTTACATAGGATTTCTTGTCTGATATCTGTAGGGTTCATTGGATGCTTTTGAAAAGAAGAGCACCGCTTTGGAGCTCGAGCTTGTGAATGCTCGGAAAGACCATGATAAAACCATTCAGAAAATGAGGGAGTTTGAAGATAAGTGTTCTGAACTTGGGCAAAATGTCAAAAGGTGCCTTTTCTTCTGCTTTCATTTTTCCTGTTTTACAAATTGGTTTAGTTTGAGTGCCAAAGGTGCTGTACCTTCCCATTCGAAAGTTTTGTTTGCTTGCCTTTATTAGAGTTTGAGCTTTGTTAAAAGCAATCATGTGCAGTGGTTTACTTAAATGGCTAGTGTTTTTTGTTTGTAATTCTCATTTTCGTACTTGTATTTTTATTTTTAACGTAGTCTTGAGGAAAAGCTCTCAATTTTAGAGGATGAAAATCACGTGCTTCGGCAGAAAGCCTTAAGTGTCTCTCCTAAGAGTAACCATCGAGGTTTGACAAAGTCATTATCTGAAGTAAGTTTCCTCATGCATATTGATGTTGATATCAGTTAACGTCTACAGAAGCTGTTTTGCATGATTCCTTATTAATTTGTATATTTGGTTGGGTTTTCATTTCCCAGACAGCAAATTTAAATGTTTCAAATGTTGATGAAAATTTAAATTCTGGTATAGTGACTTATCTAATTAATTTACTTTTCCGAAACAGAAATACTCAAGCGCAATAGCCCCCTGCACCGAGCAGAAGCCCACATTTGTAAGATGCTACATTTTTTGCTTCTTCTGTTGAAAATAATGACTGAACACAATTATAGTTGTTTTTCATTTGTTGCAATTTTACGCAGGAATCGCCCGCACCTACAAAACTTATTTCCCATATTACACATGGCGGCTTGTCAGACTCTCGTCGATCAAAATTAACAGCAGAGAAGCACCAGGTATTATTTGAGCTTGAGCACTGTGGTGTTCAGATGCCAGATAACTGCTTAAAGTGTAGGAAATGTAAGAATCAGTTGACTTAGGCGTGGATACAACATTAATATAACTGAAATGTGGTGCAAAACAAGAATGAAAGGTCTATATTATCAATCTTATACCTAAATATATTGCCAAATAATATTGACTGTGCTTTCCATTTTGCCAAATATTGCGCCCTGTAGGCTTATTGGTACCATGTGTTGTCAGGATAACTATGAACTCCTCTCTAGGTGCATCAAAGAGGATTTGGGGTTCAAAAATGGTAAACCTCTGGCAGCTAGTATCATATACAAATGTCTTCATCATTGGCATGCATTTGAATCTGAGCGCACAGCCATATTTGATTACATAGTTGATGGAATTAATGATGTTCTTAAGGTAAATAATTTGCTTTTATAGTACTGTATTTGAATCGTGGGATGCTTTTTTAATTTTTGAGATTTATTTCATTAGAGTGCCATCTGTTTCAGGTTAGAGACAATGACATTGTCTTGCCATATTGGCTGTCCAATACATCTGCACTTCTATGCCTCTTGCAAAGGAACTTGCATCCAAATGGTTTTTTAACAACCACTGCTCAACGTTATGCCAGATCATCTGGCTTGACCAGCCGAATAGGGAATGTGAGCTTTCAAGTTGAATATTGATATCAGATTTTCCCCCCCACTGGCATATTTGAAATGCTTTTCTTCTACTATGTGGGTGATGGTTGACTTGGTTCAAACAATTGCAGTTCTCTGATGGGGCAAATACACCAAAGAGCTGAATAGATAGTACAGTCATATAATCTTTCCCTCTGTCCTAGTAAACCTCAAATGTTAGACAGAGACTGTTGCCATTGAAAGGCTACCAGATAAGTAGTAGTAGTAGATAAACGGAAATGTAGAAACAAATGAGCAACAGCTTCTGCTGAACCTACAAATTAGACATATATCTGGTATAAGCTTTGTAGGGAAAATCTTTAACATCCTACAAAACCTTTTTCCTGAACAGCTCTGATCATGGGCACTTATCAAACCTAATTATCATTTCCCTTTACAAAATTACCAGCTACCAATTTCCTTTCCAGTACTGGTCTTGAGCCATAATTCTGCAGTGTTGATTTCCTCCCAGTACCAGTCTTGTGCCATGATTCTATTTTATGCAGAGTACTGGATCAGTGAATGATCAACTTGTACTATTGTAGTATCATCATAGACAGAAAGCCTGTAATGATTGCAACTTAATCAACACTTTTGGAACCCTTATTCCTAAAATGTTTTTCCTTCTAAAAATTTTTCTTTTACAAGCTTCTGCTCATTATGCTGATGATGGCTGCTAGGAGAAAGCTCAATGATGCAGAAAGTGGAGAACAACCTATTTATTTCATTGTTTTGATTGTTTGATGATTCGATCTTTTTGTTGCATCTTCAACTTTCAATTACTTATCATTCGAGGCAGTCTATAAATAACAATTATTGGATTCTTTTAGAGGTTGTGTTAATTATGGCATTGTTTTTATCTGTTGATTTATTTGGTTGTGCCATGAGTTTTTTTATCCTTCAGATTTTGCATTTGACCCTATTTGGTTGTCTCCCAGTCCCTGCTTTCTTTATCTACCTCCTTATTTAGTTTGACTTGCCATTTCCAGGGACTGAGGTCTCCATTGAAGCTTATTGTATATGATGATAATACATCACAGGTGGAGGCAAGATATCCAGCTATTCTTTTTAAACAACAACTAACTGCTTGCGTAGAGAAGATTTTTGGCCTTATACGTGATAATTTGAAAAAGGAGCTGTCTCCACTTCTGGGATCATGTATTCAGGTGGCATTTCTTCCTCCTTGCTGATATTTTGGGGATTCAAGTAATGTGTGACTAAATTGGCAAGTCATACTTTGTGAATCATTGTGGTTTTATTCTTGGTTCCACTATGGTCTTGTAGTTCTAAAACTTTTTTTTTGGATGCTAGGAAGTTGGAGTTTAATGAAAGTCATAAACTAATGAAACCTATCAAGTGCTGAATCAGCTTACATTGATTTAGACTTTGCTTCATAAACTTTATGTTAGCCCTTGGCTTCAATCAATTTCTTCCATTTAGCATCCTTATATAATGACCAATTTACTTGAGTTGAATTTAAGTTTAATAGTAAGATGTTTGCTGTGGGAAACTAAGGATTAGAGTTTATAGAGGAATGTAAAGAAACAATTTGGTTGTACAAGGTAACAAACTTTTGATTTTGATGGTTAACTTCTTTCTTGTGGCTACTATGTGATGCTGTTAAATATGAGAGTTGAAAAAACCTAGGTGATGGTTGAGGCAGGCAGAGATGCCTTCGTTTTGCCTAGTGATTTTCCAACCTCCGTTTTGGAACCAATTTTACTCATTACTTGCATTGATGATTTTACTGCTTTGGAGATGTTGTCTTTCAACAGCTGCTATATATTTTTCCTTAATTTCAGATTCTTATGTTACTAATATAATAATGCATAGAATATTTGCAGTTATAAATGAATTGATCATTTTTATTTATGTATCCTTATAATAACCTCTTGAAGACTTTTTCTGTTTTTATGAAGTTTAGTCTCCACTGATATTTTTACATTTAAAAGATCTAAATTGGAATTTAATTGCATATTACATTAAAATGGGACTTAGATCATAGTGTCCCTTTTTGAAGACTTGGTTTATGCTATAACACAATGCTGTTGTTTGATTCATGTAGCCAATCCCACTTAGTGCGAAAGTTCTTTTGTTGTTGTCTAGCTTTAATTTCTTGGTTTTTTAAATGATGTTTTACAAAATCAATTTTCTTATTATATATGATACTGGTTAGGCACCTAAGGCTAAAATGGGTCGAGTGCAAGGTGGAAAATCATCTAGATCTCCTGGTGGGCTTCCTCAACAATCACCTGTTGCTCAATGGGACAACATCATCAATTTTTTGGATTCTCTCATGAGCCGCTTATGTGCAAATCATGTATGCTATTTATTTTTCTATTGATTTGTGTCACCATTTGATCTGTGCTCTATTTTTTTTGCCATCTTTGTAATCATTTGTTTGGACATTGAGACAGAGAATGTAACAGTTTCATTATTTGAACTATGGTTATCAAAATTCAAAACTATAACAGACTAACCAGGAACTGGCCTAGCATCCTGTCCAAAATCGTTCTAGCATGAAAGAACTGATTGAAAACTGGTAACACTGGACTTGAATCCGGCAAACTGGTAGTTCCACCAGTTTAACTAGTTCTCCAAAACATGTTATTTATTTTTTTAATAAATGTCTAACATATTTGAATATGGAGTCAACCTCAACGAATGTTGTATATGAACTATTTTGTTTCTATTTGTAGATGTTTCTTTTTTATTTTACTTTGTTTACTATTTTGAATGTTAGTGTTATAAGTTTTGGCATTTATAAGTGATTTTTAATGTTGTGAAATTATTAATTTTATGTTTTTTTTAGTTTATTATTTTATAAAATTCTATTTGATTATATTATTGGTTCAATCACAGTTAGAACATTTATCATTGAACCAATGTTCTTACCGGTTTAGTGACTGGTTTGGTTTTTGAAATATTGACAATTTTCAATTGAATTCATTTGGGATTGAGTAGTTTATCTAGCTTTGTGGTGTTCTGTGCGTGGTCTTTTTAGTTGGGTGTCTTTGTTATCTTCGAAGAGATTGGCATGCTGCATTACTATGTTTTCTTGTTCCTTTTGTTGTTGCATCATCGTTAGTTTGAGGATTTCTTATCCACCTTTTGCATCTTACTTTTCTATACTAGTCTAAAAAATTATGATCTTATGGGAAAGTTGTATGAAATGGGTTAGTTGATGTACAAGGGTTACATACTATGGTTATTTTATTCATTAATAATATATGTTTTAGGCAAATTATGTTTTGGGAGAGGTTGTTCCAATAGATACCTCAACAGTTGTGCCACCAGAACCACTCATTGGTGATGTAGTTGTTTCCTATCTGTGCAGTGGTGTCATTTTACTAGTTGAAACTTCAATTTTGAAGCTTTGGTGTGGTGAGCCGAAATAGTATAGTTCTTTGAAAGCAGAGATATCCATTGCTTCTTTGTTAGACACTTAGTTAAGAACATAGTATGAAGTCACATTTCTCTTAGAAAATAAATAAATAATGATCCTATAAATAAACAAAAAAGAAATGAATAATGATTTTTCTTAACAGAAAATCGAACTATTATTGTATGCAGGCCACAAATTGTGACCTTAACAAAAAGGAATAATGTTACAAATCAGACTAGAGACATCAATGAAATAATCCCAGCTAGAAATCAAAGAAATGAATAAAGATATTTTGTGGTTATGAACTTTGCTGCCTTTTTTAATAAGTATAAATCATTCAATATGATCTATTTTTCCCCCTCATCTTTTCTTACCAAAGGCTGTATGTTCAGGTACCATCCTTCTTCATCCGCAAGCTAGTTACTCAGGTTTTTTCCTTCATCAATATTACACTCTTCAACAGGTAAAAACCCCTATTTACAAGATGCCATTTTTTGTTGTCTCAAATCACTAATTTGCTTTGTTTATTGAATTGATTTTCTGTAGTTCAGTTCTCCAATTTTTAATTTTAATTTTTCCACAATATCTTTTAGCCTTCTGTTGCGGCGTGAATGTTGTACTTTCTCAAATGGTGAATATGTTAAGTCTGGTCTCGCAGAACTTGAGAAATGGATAGCAAATGCAAAAGAGGAGGTAAACTGAGCTTTGCTATTACTCCATGACTTTAGTTTTAAAGTTTAACTAGGTACTTCTGAAATGTAGTATGCAGGAACGTCCTGGCATGGGCTGAATTATATAAGACAAGCTGTTGGGTTTCTGGTATAAGCATTACCTTAGTCGTACTTTTGTCTCAAATAGCACTGCTATACCATATTTATTCTTTCTTTTGTTTGAATTGTACAGGTAATACATCAGAAGAGGAAAAAATCTTTGGAAGAAATTCGGCAGGATCTTTGTCCGGTATGATTATCATTAATTGTATTTATTATTGCAACATCTCTTGTATCACACATTGATACTGAATAGCTTTTCGGCCTCAAATTTTTTAAGTTCCATCATTTCATTAAGATGCATGAGAAATTGAAGCTTATTTTTGGGGAATACAATTACAGCAACTTATGGCCATGGCCCATGGGTTCTTGATTTTAGTTTTGTTTCTCACTGATTTAATTAAATGGGTGAGAAGTGAAAACTCTTCTTTGGATGTTAGGTGAAAAAAGTTTGATGGTATAAAATGCCTGTATGTGAATGTCATATTTGCTCCAATGTAATTGATTCATTTATTTGTTAAATTATTAGTTTCTTTCAATAAAATATGTTGGTGCCTTTTATGCCTGACATATCTAAGAATACCAAGGTAACAGTTGGACTGTCAATGCTCTGTGTTGGGAGGGAGGAACTTGCGTCCTTCGTACCAATTATTTATGCCTTTTATTATTTTTTCATTTGTTGTTTCATGTGTATCTCATTATTTTACATGCATCACAGGTGCAATATTCTCATGTGTATCTCATTATTTAAACAAAGGTTAACCTATTCCTAGTTCACTTCTTTAACAGGCATTGACTGTGAGGCAAATTTATCGAATCAGTACTATGTACTGGGACGACAAGTATGGAACCCAGAGTGTGTCCAATGAGGCAAGTTGTGTTTTAGATTGATTAAAAATACTTTATGATGGTGATTTCCTTGGAGTTCTGAACTACATATGGTGAACAGGTAGTTAGTGAAATGAGGGAAATTGTGAGCAAGGACAATCAGTGTTTGAGCTCTAATTCATTCTTGTTGGATGATGATATGAGGTACTTTGCTTTAAACCACCTATGTTCTTTTCAGTTGCTTGTAGTTTTAGCAAGTGATTAGTGTTCTAATTATTGACATGCAACAAAGCAAATTTGGTTTCTAAGATGTTTTACTTATAATTTCCTACTTGGTAATAAACTAATATCCTATTATGTAGTTCTGAAACAAAGCAGACTCTAGTGGCTTAATTTGATCATGTCATGCAGCATGTCTAGGTTAAATTGCATTGAATACTTGATTCTTCTCTGGGTAGACAGAACTACATTTGCCCATTGTCACTGATGTGTTGGATTTTTTATGCTTACTTAAGAATATAAATCTCTGATTCTTTTGACATTTCCTGCGGTAAAATATTTCCATAGGACCTATAGTATATTGGAAATTCCATTTGCTTTGGTCCCCTCAGCTTAACCTTCAATTTTTTGTGCAGCATTCCTTTTTCTGCTGAAGACATAGATAAGGCAATCCCTGCTATAAATACTGTTGATATCGATCTTCCAGCATTTTTGTGTGAATATCCCTGTGCCCAGTTTCTTATTTTACATGAGAAGTAATTGATCTACACTACAATTGGGAGATCGTTGCTTGAAACTTAGCTTCAATATTTGATCTCTGGAATTAAATGACAGCACAACCTAGTTGCTTGAAACTTAGCTTCAATATTTGATCTCTGGAATTATATGGCAGCACAACCTAGTCGGAAATGTTTCCATTCAAGTGGACGGCAATCTTAGTTGTCATCAGGTTTACTGGTCTCAGTCACCAAATGCTTTTGGTAATCAGTTTATATTACTTACCGATCAGAGAAGAAAAAATGATTTTCTTGGCTTGATTTGTAACTTCTCTGAGTTACATAGTTAAGCAGTATAGCTTGACGTGCTGCTTCTATTATTGCAGCCCATCGTCTCACGTATTTATCATTTAGATTTTATGTTGTATTCTATGTAGGTATGAGATTGTAATCAGAGCCTTGGCCAAAGAAATTAAAAGTTTTATTCTTTGATGTAAAAATGCTGAGCAAGTCTTGGAGTTGCATTTTTTTATTCGTTTCAAACTTCATCCGTCAGCAGTGTGATGCTGGTGATTTTTCCTTTGAAAAGTTGGAAGATCGGCTATACATAACTTCGTAATGGAATATCAGCTTATGGGTATCTTTGGCTGACTTTGGATGCCATTGATTAATTTTGGAAGTGTCTCAGTTCTGCTGGTGATTAGAGGCGGATAACCATTTTTTTTCTTGGTTGACACTGCCTGATGCCAAGATGTACACTAGCTACACCACAATGGAATAATATCAGTGATCGGTCCTTCTAAAATCTTGGTTAGGGCGAGAAAAATGACTGATGAGTATACCATCACTTCAATTAAGTATGGTGCGTGTAATGATTTTTTTTTAGATGGCATTATTTTGCCTTCAATGACCAGGATTAGCCGCCAACATTTTTTTTCCCAACTTGATTTCAATAAATATTTTTCCTAGCATATAGTGTCTACGAATGTTTCGATAAATTGAGTAATTTAACGGGTAACGGTAGCAAGCCTTCTGATGGATAAGGTTTCTATGGAGAGTCCGGAAGATGACTTGTATCAAAAACTCTAAAAATTCTGAAGTAGTTAGTGCTTGCATGGCCTGCCATATGATAGGCTAACCTTATATAAGATTTGAATATCTACCATTGGTATCTCTCTGCAACCTACTGCTCGCTTAGATAAATAGCACATGAACGAGATATATCATTTAAGGTGGTTAAAACATGGTAGAGTTAATGAGTCAGTTTACTGTGATGGATGAGCTGCTTTACTCCCCAGGGTCCAGGGAGTAGCGATGTATCTTTAATTCTTTATTGTTGTAGCAGTGGAACAATTTTGAATATCAACTAAGCAGAAGAACCTCCGGGATGAGAAATTATGCTGCATAGGAGAGGACGGAGCTGTACTTGGGGGATGGAGTGGCGGAAGAGGTGGAGGTGACCTCGGATTTGAGCTTAAAGATGAATCCTCGCTCGCACAACAACTGCTGCTTTCATAGTTGATTGCAAAAGCGAGAGCCACGGTACTTCGGCTCGAGCTTATTGTCGTTTTCTTTGAAATGCCACCACTGTTGCTTCTTAAAAGGTAGCTTTGACTCTTTTCCCATGTGTGATTGAAAGCCATCAAATTTCTACCCCTGCTGGTGTAAGCATTCTCTGATTTTGCAATGTCTTTGATATATGGGGTAGAACCAGCATCAACCAGACTCGTGAATGACTTGGACTTGCCATCATAGAACTTTGAGATGCCCCTCACGTCCATCACACCACTCAAACCGTCAATCATACACTCGCCACATATAGTTCATAATTAAACATTTTATTACTATTTTTAGCACAAGATAGCTAAGAATTAATAGTTTAAATTCACCTACAATAACCAAATTCAGACAAGGAAGCCTAGTTTTAGTCGCTACAATGCAATTGTTTCCACCTTGTCAACCAGTATATTATCCTATTCCTAGATCCGGTTGCAAAATTCTTAGCCTTGTGTCTCGGGTTCTAAGGCTATTTAGGCAGACAATCAAACCAAGTACACTAAATGAAATCATAATCGCATGTCAACTTGAAAGTCATAATAAAAATTCACAAGAAACATAGAAATGAATTTTTAGAAAAATGAAAATAATAGCATGTGAGTAAAAGTAAACAAGCTAAGGAAGTGTGATCTGAGATGAAGAACCGGATGGGAAGAAGATGTTGGAGAGAGTCCATGGTGTCCAAAGGTTCAAGACATTTATAAGCACTGTGAGCCTCATTGTCATTCTCACCGCACTGTCTCCGACAAGTCGCTGTCGTTTCCGATGGACGAAGTAGCTGAAGATGAACACTGCTCGTTATCATCTTGAGGCTCAAACAACGGCAATGTTTCCATCCAAACGCCGAAGCCACCAACACGCGTCAAAGAAAGACAAGTCTGAATTGAAAAAGAGTCAAATGAGGAGACAAGCGAGGACAGACTCAACACTTTATGGGGCCTTCTTTTATATGTTTCCTTATTTATAGTTTTACGAGCACATGTGATAAGAGAAAAATATCTTTAAAAAATATCCTCTATGATAATTAAATTTGAATTATATGACTAAATATAAATAGTTAAAATTTAATATCATATAATTATTTAAATTTTTTTAAAATTTTTTAAAAAATTATGTATTTTTTAATATTAAATTTTAATTATTTATGTATGGTTATATAATTTAAATTTAATCATTTTTTTCACATAAAATATTTTCTCTTGAAAGATATGATCGTAGATTCACATAAAATATTTTCTCTCGTAGATTACAATTATCTAAATCTTTCTATTTTAATGAATAGACTATAGTATTCAACAAGATAACCTAACACTCTATTTCTTTTACTATTCAACAAGATAACCTAACACTCTATTTCTTTTACTTTTATTCAATCTCATTAAATTAATTAATGCCGAAGGCCTGCCCTTATCCACATCCGCAAAAACATCTCTTCATATTTCCACCCTTAAAATCTCTTAAAAGTATTACTACTTTAAAACATAAAAATATAAAATATTATGTATATCGTGCGCCAATAAACACGTAACTTGAAAAATTAAATGTTGCAAATTAGTTTAAAACTAAACACGAAATAACACAACTTCTTATCACGTGTTCATGAAAGACACTAAAAAATATTTCGTTACAATATTTATTCATTAGTAATTAAAGGAGTATAGAGTTAGATATTTTCTCATCATCCCATAGATTCAGTACTAATTGTATATTAAGATTAGGTATTTTAGGAAGCCTTTCATTAATGGAACAAGACGAGGAGTGAATGAGAGTATCAAAGGCTAGCTTAAGAGGAGGATAATGAAATTGGGAATCGAGTTGCAAGACAACAAATGAATAAAAGGAATCAGAAATGGGATATAGCAAATGTCGCTTGTGACTAATGACTATTGATCCTGTCGTGAGCATATAAGCCACGTGTATCTCAATACAATCTCTCGTACGCGATATCCAAATCAAATGCCCACACCAAGAGCAACGTGGACGGTTAAATGGTTTCTTAAAATATTTTTTAAGAACTATTTTCCGTATATCTTCAAGATTAGGTTACACTATCCTAATCTTAAGTTAAAGAAAATAATAGTCATGTTTATCTTTTTTAATCACAAATGATATGATGAGAGTTTCTTCCTTTAAATAGTTTTCTAAAATCTCTATATAAATAATAAAACCAATTCCATATAATATCAACTGTTTAATGTTTAAATACTAAAAATGCAGAAAAACAACTATCCTATTCACAGCGTAAACAACTTATTCGTGAATACAAGTTAATTTAAACCCAGTCATATAGATAAAAAGTCTACAAATCACGCAAACACTTATGAATCCTGAGAAAAAAAACTATCCCATTCACAGTCATTTTTAAATGTTTAAGTTTTTCAAATTTTTTTTTAAATACTTATGATATTAGAACTAAGAGCGTTTGGTATAAGAAAAAAAATTTGGTGTCCGTGAATCATAAATCCTATGAGAATGATTACTATAAATGACTAAATTTTTTTGGTTGATAATAAATATTGTCATAAGTTTTCTAATAATATAAAAGTAAAAAGTAAAATAGTATATTTATTATTATTTTTAATTATTTATCTCATTAAATAATTTAATTAGAGTAACATGATATTTTATCATAATTATTTATTTTTAATTTGAGAAACTTAGATTTTCACATCCTATTATGAGAATATTTTTGTGAGAAACTTGACAAAAATATTTCAGAGAAACATTATTTCCTGAAAATGTTATTTTTTAAAAATCAAACCTAACATGAAAAATTAATAGTCCAAACTTAAAAATAATTTCTCAAAAGGTTTAAGCAAGCTCTTCTTAATATTATATATGTAATTCATTAAAAGTAATTATAATTCACTTCTATTACAATCAGCATAACCAAATATTATTGGCATTACAAAATTACGACCTGATATTGATATATTTTAAATTTAGTCAATTTCATTACGCTATTATCAGATATAATAAAAAATATTTGAATATTAAAATTAATACTCAACAAATAATTTTTTAAAACCATATGCCAACTTGATAATAATATACACAAAAAATGTTTTAACTGTACTCTTAAGTCTTAACAATGTTAATTTTCCTTAAAAAAACAATGTTAATTTGATTTAGGTTATATAATATTTAATTAAAATTTGATAGTAAGCATTTATATCCTGTGTCGTGCATTATATTTTATTAATTAATAGAATATTATTATCAATTAAATGTTAATTAATTGTTAGTGTATAATGATTTTTCATTATTTAATAATATGTTATGACGTTATATAGTGAGTTTTATGATACATAATTTGTCAAATTTATTAAACAATATAACGATGTATAGTTTAATTAGTCTTCTTAAACTTACATTCTCATTCTTAAATGCGAGAATATTTTTTATTATTTTTCTTCTTAACCATATTACTTTATTGTCATTTAACACTTATTTATATTTTTTCATAATAAATAGTTAATTATTTAAAATTTTATTTTATTTCTCAAGTCTTAACTTTAATTATTTTTTAGTTTCTATATAATTTGTCCTCACAAATCTCATTTATTTAAATTTTCATGTTAATCTTTTTCATTTCCCCCCTAAATCTAAAGTAACTATGTAATTTATTTATATTAATCACGTGTACGTCTTTTATAATCATAAATATATTTTAAAATTTTGCTTAAATAAAAAATGTGTAAAACATGAAATGTTCGTTAATAAAAATATAAAATATTAGTAAATTCTAATTACACTAGTTATTTATACAAATAATATTTATTTATTTTTAAATAAAATTCTATTTATTAACATTATATAACTATCACTAACAAAAAGAAATAGCATACTTATGCAATTATTTTATCGACTATTAATTTTTTAAACATAGAATTGTTCTAAAATATAATAATCTAAGCATATGCTCAATCTGTCGTAAAAGTGTCAAGAGGAAGTGCCCCCTAACACTATATTTAATGTAAAAGTAAATATATATACACTCAATCAATAATTATCATAGCTAAGGGTTGAAATGTCACTATATTTATTACCATGTTTTGCCAGTAACCATTTTGTTTTTTACTAAAATGTTTTGCTAATAACCATATTCACATTTGTCTATATCAACATATAAATGGGTATGTATATAAAATTAAAAAAAATGTTTTTTGTTTGGTACAACTAGAAGGTATTGAGATCTTTATTGAGCACCCAATTAATCTTCCTCCCATCATACATAGTTTATTTTAAGGAATTTTATTTGTATCCCTAAAAATAAAGGAATCTTATTAGTAATTCTATAAATTTTAATTAATAATAAAAAATTCATTAAAAATGTTAGTACTTTTTCTGTTTAATTATAATTGTCCTATGAGAAAAAGATTATATCAAAATAATTATTATTTTAACTTTTAAATATAATTCAATTACCTTTTCCACTTATATATTTTTTTATCATATTAATGGTGGAGAAAAAAAAATCTATAAATAAGATATTATCCCCGATTAAGATATTGCACAGTTATGGTAAACGGATTTTAGTCAGAAAATAAATTATGAAATTGAAAATAACTCCCTTAGCATGCCCTTTAAAAGATTACACGGTAAGATCTAATCAAATAAGTCCTTATGCAATAATCAGCTCCTTGTGAACCTTGCCTTATTCAATTTCTGTTCAATTACTCCCTTACCAACAAATGCAATATAAGCATTTGGTTCGGCAATAATGATATCCCCCAACATACCCAAACTAGCTGTTGCCCCCAATAATGGGAGATGTAAGTATGGATACATAGAATAACTTTTTATTTGTTTGACAATCATATAAAGCAGAAGAAATTTTAGTCATTTGGATCAAGTTCAAACTTATTGTACTATTATATAAACTGATGTTATCGTATTATTGATGAATAAGAAAAATAAACACTGGCTAACAATTCTCTTGGCCGGGTGGAGAACTCTTTCATTATTTCATTCTTAATGGTCATTTCATTTGGGTGCCAAACGAATGGAGAGTTGTAGTATTGGTTTGTTTCATGTTTCGACTGTGAGAATTAGAAGTTCAACAAGGTTATGCTTCCATAGAGTTGGCTTATACCTCCATGGATACTCATACAACCTTCTATAGTCTGGAGGTCACAGAGACTATCACTGTTATTCGGGGTAGTGATGGGAACACACTAACTGTGTTCCATCGTCTGTTTTGGCTTATACCTCCACGTATAATCTTTTGTGTCGAGAACTAGCTTTGAGAAAATAATCGATACCCCAACCAATGGCATCGTGAATATTATCCAACTCATTTGCAGCTTTAAATTCTGACTTATAAAAAATGGCACCCCCCATGCTAGCGTAGTAACGGTGAAAGCCATTGGGAGACCATATTTCACATTGTCCCCTGCATCGTAGTATCCCCCCAACAAGGTCCACCTACAAGCATGTACACACATATTATATTATATGATATTCCAAAAATATTCATTTTCTCTGTTTGTTAATCTGTTTATGTGTTTTTAAGAGATAGAAAGATATATACATTAACGAGTTTGCCATCATCGAGTGCTGAGTCTCCTCTCCAAGGCACCCTATTATTTGAAGGAAGCTTCCCTGAACGTTGTGCCTCTAGGAAGATATAATCGTGATTTGGTGATGTTATAATAGTGATACAATATTTCCATTGAAGATTTGATGTTGTTAGAGAACAAATATTTGATGTTATTAGAGGTAAGAATTTTTCAATTTGAAAACAATACACCAAATAAAGATATCTTGAATACTAAATAAACATAAAACAACCAAAAATGACTTGTGTTTTAATTTAATTTTTTTAACTTGTTGCATGATAAACTCTAGAGTTTACTTAGAGTCCATCAAGTTTATCCAGAGTCTACTAAAAAAAAAATTTACAGAGGAAAAGTGAACTTGTAAGAGTTAGCGAGTTAACTCGAGAATTTGGTAGTCATAACGAAAGGTAGTTCGGGATTAAGAGTTTTTATAGAGAAATACAAAGAACCGGTTAAGTTGATGGTTAGAAAGTTGTTTTAATTTGTCTCCAAAAGGAACCAAGAAGGATGAACAATTTCTTTTTGATTTGAATGTTTTTTTTCCTTGCAAAATGAGATAGTTTGTTTGTAAAGGATGAAGGAAACTAGGCGATGGTTGCAAGTAAAAGAGCCCTGCCTTTGTTTCTTGAGTAGGGATTTTCGATCCTCCATTTTTAACCCAATTTACCCACTACTATTCTTAGCATGCGGTGGTAATATGCATAGCTTGCAATCTCATTAACAAAGTGGATAGGAAACAAAAGATAAAATTGGCCAATGAAGATGCACAGCTTATTCTCCCTTACTTTTAATTCACTTTTCATCAACAAACAAAACGATCTTTCCTTTGTAAAGCCAACGGTTATTGGATCAACCTCAACTAATATAAGTTCTCAACAGCATTAGATTCATATTTAATATATAATATAAGTTCACTAATTGTTACAAATGTAAACATTTTTTATTTATATTATTTGATCAAAAGTATGTAAAACATTTACATTGTTCACGTATTCTAATTAAATTCTTCATATTTCAATTCCTTGATACCTAAGTTATCCTTATTGACTTTGGTAGCAATTGACACGATATATTTTCATTCTCAATTACATGGGAAGAAGTTCAAAATTTTAAAAATACGAGTGAAAATTTAAAAGATACATTCCAAGAGATAATAAGATGTACATTAACTTAGTCAACTCCATTATTGCAGTGAAAGAAAAAAAACAACTCCATTATCATAATAAATAAAAGACTAACTATAAAGGTAGAACAAATAAAGTCCACTAAATCATATTTATGAATGAAATCATAACTTTTGTTGTATAATGGAGTCATGGGAAGAAAATAATCACCCCAAGTGGACATGTTAAAGGAAAATAACAAGGATGTGAATTCAAGAGATGAGAGGGATTCTCTTGCGAGTGATGTTTAGTAGGGTGATGTACTATTTAGAAAAAAGTTTTTCAAATTTCTCCAAAAAAAACTTATAATTATACTTGAAATAATAAATATATTTCCAGTGCTTTTAATTATATATGGCTTCTTCGGGTGTGACACCATCTTTAATCCATATTATGTGCAAGTTTTTTACCCCTACAAGATACCCATGGGTGAAAGAAATATCTCTTTTAGACAATCAACAAGTATAGTTGTCGCTTGCCAACATCAATGAAGTTTTTAATACACCCTCAAATTAACTGGATTCAGAACAAAAGGCAGGTAGAAAGCAAACTAAAAAACCTCAAATTAACTTGCATGCTGAACCAACGGCAAAACCTCATCAACATTTAATAGACATAAATAAAGGATATGAAATATATCATTAGTGACTTTCAATCAATGAAAAAGATAATCACAAAGCATAATGTCATCTCTGAAAATTTGAGCGCAACTAATTTTCCTTCTAAAGATGGATGTGGTGATCAAGTAGGTATTCAGAAAGGCTTTCCCTATCCACCCAGGATTTACTTGACATAAAATCAACAAATCGATTTTATATTGTTGTATACCTGACCTCTAATATACCCAACAAAATCAGATGACCTTTTAATTTCTCAATGTAAAAATATCATATCCCTCTTAAACATACATACTGTTGCATGGTCATAATAAGCCAGCTTCAAAGAGATTCCTCCGTCTCAAAGTCTCATCAACAAGCTTGAAAGTCTTCTTCACAAGCTTCTGATCAAGGGCAGTCGCCTGATAGATCTTGAACACGCGATCTACACAGTCAGGAGCAGTGCTCTGGAAATACAATTCCTCAAACTTTTTCTTCACAAACCTGCAGACATGGTTTATCCAAGTAAATCAATAGTTTAGGTTATGAAAAACTTCATCATCCAGCACTTGAAACCTATATTCAGATACTATCAAAATGTAATGCTGAATTTGGAATGCTTTCACTAGCCAGTAGCCAGAACCAACTACTTTGCCATCAGCAACACCCTTGAGTCCATATCCCTGAGGTATAAAGAAAATGCTTACTCGTACGCATGTTCAATCTCTTGTTTCCCTGTTGAAACTGGCTGGTAATCTTTGAACCACTCACATACATTGAGCGGAACCTGCACAATGCAAGGTATTAAACTGAAATGATAATACACTCCACCTATGACAAAGTGTACTCATCTGGATGGTTCTTACATTCAGGACCTTCTTTTCAAATATGTCAAACTTGTTTAAAAATAACATGAAGGATGTTTTCTGTCCAGAAAAGAGATGAGCGTCATTATTCATTGACATAGATACAAATGTTAATTGTCATATAATAAAGGAAACGGGAAAAAGATATAGTTGATTTAAAACTTTCTATGCAAATATAGATATTACAAAAAGAATAAAAGAAAACCTCAAAACATGGTTGCCTTAGGACCCACTCAAAAAGTTCCTTAGTCTCCATCATTCTGTTCTTGTTTTCATCCTCATAAAGTGTCTGATCATACCTGGAAGGTAAATGTAAACAAGATATTTTTTACTTTTACAAAACTCAATTATAAATCTCTTGAAACATGACTTAAAAGATAAGTGAATTACTTTTTCTACTCCAAATCTAACCTGACACAACATTTATTACCTATAATATGCACACCAACCTTTTTTTTAACATTAGTAACTAACATCAAACATGCACGGTAACAGGACTAGACTGAGCTTACCTCTCTCTCTCTCTTTTCTATCAAGAAGAATATGCTTTTGTTAATCATCAAGCATTTGGAACTTTGAAGTTTTACGGCAAAACATCAAATAGAAAGTGTTTGATTGTAAGTTTGTAACTGTAGATGTGCAACTGGAATGTGACCTTTTAATTTGGTGTGCAACACAATCCAAACAGATATGCAGACAGGAAATTGAGATGCATTTTTGAGATTTATATATTTTTAATAGTTCACACTGACTTTTTAGTCCAAAGAGACTTTATCACCATCATTATAACCATATAAAGATATTGAACCATATGGCAGACCATACTCGCTAATTGCAGCACAGAATATTACAGCCGTAACTCCTTCAAAAAGATGGATCCATTTTCTTCTCTCATTTCTCTGGCCACCAACATCAAAGAGTCTATAGACTTCACCACTTCTCTTATTTTCTCCAACAGGGCTGTCAAAATAGCAAAAACATACTAATAAAGTTGGTCCACTCAGTATATCATATTATGGTTGAAAAAATGCAATGGAACAGAACAAATGTTGAGTAACATGAGCCTACCCTGCTTCAAGTAATACATGATAAGAAAAATATGATTTGTTCTTCCTTCCTCATTGAACAATAAAGATCATTTGGAAAACCAAAAAAAAAAAAAAATTAAGAATATGCAACAAATTTTAGGTTTCTTTTAAATTTTAACTATTTAGATTTTACAATAGTCGGGAAGGCAGTGAGGCTTGACAGGCATAATGGTTAGTAACATATAGTAGATGAAAATAGAACATAAGTAACAAAAAAATTACAGCAATCATGTAAGGACAATACAAGAATGAAAACAAGTAGTGTGAATGTCAACAATACAGGATCTCCTCCCCCAACCCCCCCCCCCCCCCCCCCCCAAAAAAAAATAAAATTTGGGGAGAGTAGTAGCATGTTTCTGTATCATTTTCAGTACAAAAATTGTTAGCTCAGTATGTTCACCTGAACTGGATCTCAACAACACCAGTTGTACGAACTCTTGCATACAAAACATCCTCCTGTAGTTGTCAAATAGGGCAAGAAATATTAAGATCCATTTCACTTTCAAATTTGAGGGTCCATAAATGAAAACAAAAGAAAAAACACAGTGAACTTCTTACAAAATATGCTGTATTTGGTGTGCTGAATTAGCATATAATATCTAGGTTTGCAACATAATGGTTGTCAATTCTAGACAATAAACTGATATATGGATAAATATAAGTAAAGAACAGCAACACCATCCAGGACAGAATTACAAACCACTTATTGGTTGAGATAAAAAAAAAAAAAATTACACATGATCACTTGATTTATTTATTTTCAAATAAATAAAACCAGAACAACCTTAGTAAATAGCAATTAATTTCTCAAAATTTATTTTGATGATTAGTGATTAAATAGAAATGCCACAGGTAGTAACCTATGCATGTAGAAAATAGTTTGTACCCTCGTAATTGAAACAATTAGAAAATCCAAAATACAACACCCTCCAAAAAGAAAGAATTTGGAGTTGGCTTTTGTATCTTTGTACAGAACAAAATAATGGTGGAATTTGAACACCTTAGTTGGAACATAATTTGCATCAGACAGCCTCTCCAAATTTTCCATGAAATAATGGGCACAATCTGGAACTTGGAGTTCATTACCACGGGCATATGTTTCCTACAGCAAGTAAAATGTGAGACATACATAATAAGTAACTGATGACAAAAAAGATAACTACGTATATGCATTAAGGCAAAGCAATCAAAGGGTGCAATCTAGCCACCTGAATTGCAGCATCCTCCCACAGAGTCTCTATTTCCTGTGCAAGCTCTTTGGTAAGACGCGGGTAATCCAGCCTGCCTCCAATTTCTGAGAGCTTTTCACCAATGTCCTGCCAAAAAAATTATGCTCTATTTGAATGAAGAAGCCTTTGTCATATAACTTTGACAGAGAAAAAGATTCTTCCAGAAGAAAGAAGCATGTTTACAATGATCATTCTCTAGATATTTATTGAAAAAACTTAGCGACAACATACCAGACCATAGAAACTACTCAATTATTATTAAGCAACCGTATTGGGGAATAAAAGAGGTGGTAATAGTGAAGTACCTGGTTTTCATTAGATATTACATACTTTGAAGAATCAAAGTCATTCTGCGCCAACTCTTTCGACCCATCATGCAGTACCTGTTTTAACACATCAAGTACAGACAAAGGATTACAGTTTTCTCGGGTAGCTCTACGGAACTCAACTCACATAAAACATTTTTTCAAACTATGAACAGTGGACACTTTAACTCTGCTTTTTTAAGAGAAAAATAATCAACACACCCTTTCAAGTATTGCATACTTTTATTGTCTGATACACATTAGCATGAACGACTGGTATGTAGCTTTTTAGCTCAGCCTCATCAAAGCCAGTTTGAAACAAAAGTTTTATCTGCATATTATAAACAAATAAATAAATAACAATAGCAATCATATACTATCATAATTCACGAGCAGTTGAGAAGATGCAATTTCTTGCCTGCTTAAATATTGTAGACTTCCCAGACTCTCCAGCACCTAAACAACAGAGATATTAACACACAGATAAGTTCAGAAAAGAAATAACAAAAGCAAACATGCTATTAAGAGATTGTGGCACATATGATTCCTTCAAACTCTGGGGAGTACAACCACATTACGTATTAATGCTAATTGCTAAATTCCAAATAATTCTACGGATTGCTATATAAAATAAGGAAAGTCACACCAAGTAAAACACACCTAGTAGTAAAAGTTTCTGAATATGCTTTTCAGCCTTTGTTTCTAACTCGATTCTTCTTTCAATTTCTGCATCCTGCAAATGCATGCCACATTCATCAATTCAAATTAACGCCTATTTAACAGTATTATTTCTAATTTAACAAGTGCCAAATTTATGAAGGACAAAAGACCTGAGCATTTTCTTCAGCATCAGCTTCACGAAAACGACGACTTCTGCTGCAGACTAAGCCCATATTATCTGTTACAAAAAAGATGCATTAATCAAGCTCCAAACCGGTGTTTCAACTTTCAATACCCTCCTTTAATACATACTTGCATTATGCAGCATTTATAGGAGCTTATTTGGACTTGTGGAAGTAGCTTATTATGACCTTTCTATAAACTCTATTTAACTTAGTTCAATAAACTTCATGGTAAAACTTAACAAAATAAGTTCTTTTTAACTAATTATACTAGTCTTCACAATCAAGCTTATAAACAAATGCTCATTTAACAAGAGCTTATTGAATCATTGCTTAATTAAGGTGTTTACTCAAAAACAAACCCTCTATGGACTTGAGTTCACCTAACAAGAGGACTTGAGCAGAACAATCAAACACTGCTCCCCCACCTCAAAGGAATACCTCAAGTCAACCACAAGCTAATACTTCAGGCAACTTGCAATAATATATGCAAATAACAGATTCTCAATCCACAGAATAAGACATCTGAATAAATCAAAACAAGACTCAAGGGCACAGCTGGATAGCAGGAGTATCTTGAAACAAACTCTTAATTGACGCTTTAGCCAGAACAGTTACCGGGCCACACATCAGATCTGAAGTTAATGATTATTCTGAGCAAAGTTACTCAACCAAATGCTATATTTAACAGACATTGGAATATTCTACTCCTTGCATATGGGAAACGATGTGGTGATCGCCAACAACTTGGATTTATTTATTAATTTTTATTTTTTTGCTGAAGACTTTTTTGTTACATGCCTGCAACTACTTGAATTTTATCAAATGGCTAAACCCCATCATCAGATACAAAGAGTGAAGTTAAGGATAATTAAGATGCCCATGAGTGGTAAAGAGAATTGCAATTTCAGGAATGGAGCAGAATCAATGAATCATCAAGTTATCAATTCATTTATAGGGGCAAGAATGGTCCTTTTTTTCTATTTTATTTTTCAGGCTAATTATTTGATGCTTTTGAATGCTGATTCTCTCCGCACGAAGCATGAAAGTTTAGCAGTTGAAGTACCATGAAAAGCAAGAGCATGCAGGGTACAACCACCCCATCATCAAAGTTTACACCAGAAAGAGAATCTAGTCCAAAATGGTACAAAAAAAACTACTGTTAATAAACTATACAAAAAGTGAAGAAAGGAGATTATCTTCGCATCTCGATCTGCATATGCAACATCAAACTCAGAGATCTCCTGAGCTAAAATCCACCCTCCGTAAATTATCAACAACAACAAAAAAGAAGGAAGGATTTTGAGGGAGAGAGAGAGAGAGATTGGGAATGCACCAGAAGAAAGAGTTGTTACCTGAAAAGAAGCAAAAGGGTCTCTTTTGCAGAGAAGTGGTGGTAAAATATGCCCCTAGATTTGGCGGATACGTTAAGTGTTAAGTGTTAAGTGTGAAGTGTGAAGCGAAACTAGAAAGCAACAAGTTCAGTTTGTGTTCTTCTCTGTGGAGGAAGATATAGTATAGTATTCCAAGTTCTATACCATGTAGTAATTGTATGTAACATGACAATAATAATTGTTGTTTAGTTTAAGGTAATGATAATAATAATAATGGAATATAATATTGTTATAAGATAGTGGGATTGGGATTCAGAGGAGTGCGACCAATGCCGTAAGTGTACATACATATAACATAGACATATATGATGAAATGAATTAAAATAAAAATGATGGGAGAGAAAATAGAGATAGAGATTACTGGATGAATTAAAAAAGAGAAGAGCGCCGAAAGCTGTGAGGGTTCTTGGTTGCGTCCTGCACCCTTTGCTCGGGTCAAAGTTTAGTTTAGAAAAGACACACAAGAAGGCACCAACAGGCACAGCAATGGCACTTTTTTTATGTCTTCTTGGGAAAATACACTCACTGACCCCTCTTTCTCTCTCCGCCTGCCACTCTCAACTCCAACATCTTAACGCAGACCAAGCATCACTATATTGTTTTTATCTCATCATTGATGATAAAAAAAAAAACACATAAAATAGCTTATCCAAAATAATGTTAGAGTTATATTATTGTTTTTTGCTTTCATTAAATAAAATAAAAAAAACTTTTCAGATTTAAAAACTATAATTTTTAAAAATTATATTGCGAGAAGTAGTTATACTATCTTAGATATGGAATCAAGCATGGTATACATCACATGGCACTAATGCCATTAGATTCCTTCCAAGTCTGAAATTGCATGACTGACTGACCAGTTTGACTGAAGAAGGGCAGAATGAAATTTTGCAGGATTTCAAGTGTTGTTGAGAAAGAAAAGGAGAGAGAATCGTGATTCCATTCTATCTGATTTGTGTTGTGTTGGCGGTCAAAGGAGACAGGAAAGGACACATATGCATCTGCATATGCGTCTGCGTGGGTTTAGTCGAGATGCTATGCTGCTAGTTGGCACTTGCTAGTTCAGTTGCCACTCCCCTGACCCCTTTGTCCTCACATACACTTTCATCACCAAAATATATTATTATTTCATTTATTCGAATAAAAGTAATTTCAAAAACAAATTTAACAAATAAAAATAGTCTATTTTTATGTGATAAAATATATTTATTTTAAAAATAAACTGAAAACAGAAAAATAATGAATGGGACATTGTCCCTTTTCCACTTTCTTTCCTGCTTTTTTTTAAAAATAAATAGTCAAGTTTTAGACCTTGTTGCTTTAAAAAAACTATTTTCTAAAACTATTATTTTTTTGCCTATCAATTTTGATAATTATTTCTAAAAGAAATATTTTAAAAATCCAAAAACATAAAGAATTTGAATTTTTTTCCCTTTTCACTTCTCAATGACAGCAATGGAGACGTTGCATAGGCTTCTCTAAATAATTAATCAAAAAAGGAGTATGGGGTAACAAGGTAAATATAGCTGGAGCTGTGTACGAGGCTTCTCCGTGAGACACATCAAACTAACGAAACTGCTGTTTTTGTTTTATAAACAAAGACAAAATTGTTTTAATTCACCAAAGACTAAGAGTCGTCGTATCATCCTTTGGCAAGGGAAGAATGTATAAAGTCTATTGAGATTATAAGTTCAAATTTGTCAATAAGACAAAAGAAAAATGGTGTAGCAATACATGCTAAAGTAAAGTTTCAATGATGTATGGAAATATATAATAAAGGTAAGCCTATGTGTATGAAATGTCAAGCTCTATCAATGATGATAATGTTTATATGTTTACGATCATGATTATGTATGAAGAATAAGATGTTGAGCGTGCCATGTTTATAGTTGTTTATGCATGATATTGATATGTATGCTATATGTGTCCCTAAGACGCTGACTCATACATTATCTCATAAATTTATTTTAAATGCTTCAATTCACGGCAAGGCTTGGGGGAAGAAGAAATGAATCTTATATGATCATAAGTTAACACAAAAGAGGAGTTGAATTGTGAGTTTGTTATCTTTAAATTTTTCTTCTAAATATATAAGTTCAAAAGTAAATTAATAGTATTCACTAAGAAAAATGTGTAGAGGGAGAAGGAAAAAAAAAAAAAAAAAAAGAGACAACAATTTCATATTAGTTTGTCTCAACCTGAGATTGTATTTAATCCTTCATTCATTAGAGTTTCCACTAATCACACCATGGTTACATGTAAGTATTATTGTGAGCATATTCAGACCTTAGAACAACGGGATCTTATCCCAAAAACACTAAACTCAAGTATTTTTATCATTAAATCTCCCTAGGCTTTCACAAACCACAGAGGTTTAAGATGTTTACAAGAGTAGTAACTCTCAAGAAAGAGGATATACACGATCAAGCACAAGTACATAAGCTTTGCAACACATGAAAGTTTTAGCTTAGAGTAGTGTCCACAAAATCAAAGTGATTGAGACTTAAGATCAGAGCATGAAATCGTCAAAAGGTTCTCACTGTCTCTTCTTTTATTCTCTTTATAGGTGACGAAGACATAATCGTTAAGGAAGAACTTTTCCCCAATTTGGTTGTGCATTAAATACATGAGCACATTCTTCACGTGAAGAGACTTCACTTATCTTGTTTGAGAGAGAGAGAGAGAGAGAGAGAGAGAATGTGGCAAACTGTGTATTGACAATTAATAAAAAAAATAGGTGTAATTGTTTTACTGACCTTGCTAAGGAGGTTTTTTTTTTCTCATTTGCTCTTCATAAGGTATAATTGAACTAAGAGATTGACTTGATACATGTTTTTGGTAGTACCATGAAACAAACAAACATAGCTTTATAATAAATGCAACAGATATTCGAATAATAAGATAAATTAATATAACATTAAAAACTTAGTTGTGTTTTTAAGATCGTTTACTTGATAATAATGTGTTAAAACGACATTGTCTAGGTATATATATATAAAGAAATTGAGTTTACTTTTTAATAAAACTTTGGACGTTTTTGTGAAAAATACATGTTGTACGCTTTGTATATAAAATGTGTGTGGAGAGAGAGAGCACTTCTATAAATTTTAGGTAGTGTTTGATAAAGGAGAGAAAGTAGGTTGATTAGAAAAGCAAAAATGATAAATAAGATTAAAAAAATAAGTTTTTGAGACTATTTAGTTTAAAAAAGAAAGAAAGAAATATTATTTATTTATTATTAATTTTATTATTGTTTACAATTATTATTATTATTATTTCCATCATCTTTTTAATATTTTTTTGCATCTTTACTCTTCCAAACACTCAACATTCTTTCACTTCTACTCTTTCTTATTCTAACACACAATTTAGAGAGAGAGAGAAATTATTAATTCATCTAAAAAATTAAAAATGATAGAACTTTAATTAAAATTCTTAAAATTTTAAATTCTATAAAGTTCTTAAATACTTTATGTAAATTCATAAAGTTCTATGGAAGAAGCTTTGATCGCTTATTTTATATTAAGAATATTGTGTAATTTTTGTATTGGGCCTTTGTTGTACTTTTCCGTTTTTTAATCTTTGTAATATTCGGCTTTTGTTTGGGTTTTTATGTAAGCTTTTATATTTGTGTTGTTTAGTTGAACCATTAGCTGGTCTTTTAAGAATTGGCCTTGGCTTTTAGATTTGTAGTATAAATAAGCTAAATGTTAACTTTTTAATTAGTTTTGACTCATTTGAAATGAAATAACATTTGTTGCTAATGAGAGTGCTTTTTTCTTTATTTTTGTATGAAACCTTAATTCTTATGGCCAAATTTTCTTAACTTACAAACATATTATGTTATGATTATGGCATCGCATTCCATTTTTTTGTCTTTTCACTTTATTTTCCTTCATCTATTTGTGTTTTTGACCCGTAAAAGATGCTAAATTTGTGATGCATAAAAAGAAATTTTCGACACAATCACATACTAGATGATAATTTTTTATTGATTGATGACAATTAAAATTTATTTTGTGTTCTTACAAACATATATTACATTGCTTTGATGAGCATGTTCCCATATTCCAAGCACATTTCCTACCAAGTTAGTTTGATTCATATTGTTATTAATATTTGTCGAAAATTCAAAACATGACATAAACAATATTAATTTAATGAAGGTTAATTATTATTGCATGGATTGAAAAAATAATAATGTCTCACAAAAATAATGGTGTTGACAAAATATGCCCATAATATATACAACAATGTTCGCTCATAAAAGGTACTCGATCAAGAGCTCCCTTGTAAGAAATTTAGGATAATATTGTTGAATTCTCCTGGTTTTTCCATTTGAGGCACATGGGGTGTTTCTTTTAACAATTCCAATATTGCATTCTTACTTATTACCCTGCAGTACGTTAAACAGAACCAATAATTCGTGTTAGTCACACGCCATGGCTTTACACCAATGAGCAATTATATACATAGTCAATTTCTTTTCCATTTCATTTCACCTCATTTTATATCTTTCTTTTCCTTTTTCATCACATCACTTATTTATCTCTATATATGTTTTCTTTTTCTTTTTTCATCACATCACTTATTTATCTCTCTATATATTTTCTTTTTCTTCCGGTCTTTCTCTTCTTCCACCCAAAGCAAAGTGGAGCATATATACGTTGATATTTTTCCTATACTAATTCCACACTCGGGTTCTCACCAGCTAACAAGGTGCACTCTTTTATTTACTAATTAATAAATACAGTTAATTCAGTTATAGATGGAAATGCCAATAGTTGAATGAAAAATCCAAATTAAAAAAAAATATAGAAGCATTTAATATATGTCATTTCGATTTAAAAAAATAAATTAGTTGGAGATAAGAAAGATATCATTTGGATTTGGAGTATAGAAGAAAAAACTACATTTCTCAATGAAAAACAAAGGCGCATAAAGTTAGAAGGATACTCTTTCGGTTCATGGGCCAGTTGCACGGGAAATATCCGGTCTTGTTCCCCCCAGACTTTGAGAACCTCCTGAGTTGATTAATATGAATCAGCCATGGTAACAATCGAATATCATGTTTTATTTACTAATGTGCATATATGAAAGTATGTATGTAAGTATGAGCTTTATGCATATGTATACTGTGCAATTCAGCAAAAAATAAATGTAGATACACTATGCTTACCTGTTGAAGAGGTGAAACATTTGAAGTATCATTCCTTCCGATGGTTATCCCTTTTAGAAGCTCCAATTTTTCCTTCTTATTTTCTTCCTATAATTCCTACAAACCATAAAAACCATGCATTAATGAAAATATAGAATTCTTAATTTTTAATATTTTATTTTCAAAATAATTGTCACGCACTTATGGTTATGCCCACACATGCAAAAAATAGTCAAATTTCGGTTTTGCCAACCACATGGAACAAGGTACAGGAGACTTATTTTTTTGAAAATAAAAAATTAAACTAAACATTCACACATGCACACATATATGCATGTTATCACGTGAGGCATGTATAAAATGTACATATCCTTGAAAAAAAAAATGTTAAAAGATATTTCACTCATTTAGTTGAATAGCCATTCATATGGATAAAAAAATATCTTTATACAAGAGTATATAATTAATAGTCTAAAATATTTACTATGTCAACTAAAAGTCATTATAATTTATAAATAATGTAGGATGGTCAATGAATGACTTGATATATGGCGTAGTATAGAATTTCCCCGGCCGACTGGATCTCGCATTTTTTTATCTTAAAAGTTTTTTTGGTTGGCAAAAATATATATTATATAAAAAAAATAAAAGAACCTCGTATAAAAGGTAACAAGTTCAAAGGCAGTGCATATGCCGACATTTTTTTATTTCAAAAGTAACCACATATCCACTGCTAACATGGAAAAGGTCTGTAAAAATTACAATGATTGATGGAAAGTAATTAAGTGAACAAATTTCATTTTAATAATATGAGAATAATAAATTTTTAATCACTCAATCATATATATGAAAAATTAAGATTAAATATTAGTTAATAATCATGTAATACTTAAAAAACTATATATATATATATATATATATATATATATATATATATATATATATATATATATATATATATATATATATATATATATATATATATATATATATATATATATATATATATATATATATATATATATATATATATATATATATATATATATCAACTATTCAAAATGACTTACCCATAATGGAAGACGTAAAACAAACTCCTATATCCTAGCTTTTTTTTTATAGGTATAATTTCTTTTAAATTTGTTGCCTTGCTTTTAAAGCATAACACGTGAGGCTTGCTAGCATGTGTTTGGTTTAACATGTAAATCTTTTTCATCTCGAATGTAATTTTTAGATTCTCATAGTCAGCACTATGGACTCAAGAGTAAGGATGTATAAATATATATCTCTCTCTTTGAGAAAATTATGAGCATATATAGAGACATTTTATATTTTGCTTCCTTAATTTAATATATTTGAACTTGCTGTCCTCAATTTCTCATTTTATTATCAAATTTAGGGCTGTTAAAAAAGCTAATTTTAAAAAAGTAGTTATAACTAGTTTTATATAACCAGTTATATAAAAGTAGTTATAAAATTAGTTTTATAAAAATAATTATTTTAAATAACTTATTTTTATTCATTTATAGCTGATTAGGTAATTAGTTTCAGGTATAACTTATTATATAATTAGTTTATTCATAATTGGTTATATATTCATATTTTAAAAAAAATAATTGACTATATAAAATTATAGCTAATTATATAAAACTAGATAGTTATAATATTCACTTATAATTTAATTGTTTATTATTAGTCATGGTTATAGTTATGTAAATTCTCAAATCATAATTATTCCTAATCAAATCTTGGTTTTTCAATGACAAACTTATTTATTACATTTCATTTCCATTGGATTCAATTAGATATTTAATTTCATCCCATGATAATAATAATAATAATAAATGATAATAATAGTAATTTATCATACCAGCACTGAATCCCACCAAAAGGTCTCGTGCACCTTTTTTTTTTAAAAAAAATGATTTTCCCACGGCTTAGAGCACTAGATCTGCCACCGCTAATGTTGTAGTTTGTATATCCCAACCGTTACTTTCTTTTTCAACGAGTTTCACGTGTCGTATGTGATTTTTAGAAGTTACTTGTTATAGCTTCCACATCGATCTCATACTTAATTCCTTCTTTCACAACTAGTTTCTAAACACGGTATAGTGTTTTGAAAAAAAAAGAAAATCCATGCACATTGGAAATTAAAATAAAGTGAGAAAGAAGAAAAAGAGATGGAACTTACATCTAAGAAGGACACTAGGCTTGTAGACGGAGAGGGACATCAATTTTCGCAATTGGTGCGGTTTAGTAGGCAACATGAGATCATCGTCATGTTAACACCGGAGCTAGCAATAACTACTTTTTGCACCCTCTCTTTACCCAACATCTTCGCCACCATGCCCCATAGCTGGTCCCCACCACGTGGAATTTTTCTACCTCAAAGCTTGCCCACCGACGTTGCCTGAAACATTTCGCTCCTTCGTGTGCGACCCTCCGAAGAATACCAGATTGAAGTGTGGGGCCAGGAACTTCACCTGCGGCACCACTGCCACGTGGCCGCGGGCCCAAACCCGTGGATCAGAACCAGGGAGGGCTTCTGGGAGGCTTTGTTTCTCGGGCCCCAAAATGTTCATCGTTTTTTCACGGTCCAGCATTTTTATTGTGTACCCAACAAAAGTACTCTTGTTAATATATGGATTCTCACTCATGAATAATGTGGATTGTGAATATCTAAGTTTTGTGTCCTGGATTATTAGATCATATTCTAACAAACTGAGTTAATATATTAATTATATTATAAAATAATTAATGTTATTATATATAATATTAATATATATTTAATATATATAATACAAATTTATATAATAAATTTTATAATAATTAATTTTGATCTAATAATTAATTTTTTATACATATAAAATTTTATTAAATTTATAATTTTTATTTAAAATTGATATATATATATATATTATTAGATTAAAATTAATTAGAATAAAATCAAAATCAGAAATTTATTTAATATAATAATTATAAAAAACTATAATTAAATTTATTTAAAAAAACATTTTTAATGTTTTTTTTAATCTGGGATACGGAATTGCAATATGATTCATAGTTTATTAGCATTTTGAAATTTACAAAAATTTGCTGGAAGTACAAGGAATTGTCTTGTTTCTCCATCCTCGTCTACGCTCAGGCCTGCGACCAAAGCCCAACGCTCGTGAAACATCGTCGGATGTACTTGCTGTACAAGGACACGAAGCTAAATGACGACGAAGGCATCTTCGAATTGAATTGGCTTTGTTCTTTGTTCGAGATCATAGATTAATTAGTATTTAATTTTTTAACCATTTATGTTAATTGAAGGGATCGAGAATGCATCATCCCTTTTGTTTCGGCTTATTTACGGATAACCACGTTTGTTTCTCATAGGCTCTGCCACTAGCTAAAAGAATTTGCTTTGTACCTTTCTTGATTGTATATAGTGTGTATTTAAATGAGGTTGATAAAATTGATTTTGAATAAAATTACTTTTGTAAATCTGATTTTAGTTAAAATTAATTTTATATTATTTTTTAACGTGAAATCAAATAAATAAAAATGTATTCAAAAGTCATTCTACTAAGAATCAATTTTTTAACATCAAATTAAACAGACACATAACCAACTTCCTCGGTATAACTTTATATTTCATATGCATGCATGTACGATGATAATCTTATAATTAACCATGAATGACGCAAAAAAATCTGTCTTATAACTACTTTATGGACTAGTTAACTTGTGGGGGATTCCCAAGTATAATTTAAAACAATAGTATAATTGCAGAAATATATAAAATATTAGAGGTCACTCTAACAATAGCATGCGAGTTTTGGTTTTCGTATTCGCTTGTTGTAGCACTTCTCGTTCACATGTAGACAGATTATGCTCCTAATGTATATAACAATGCTTTTAAAAAATTACTCAAGAATGCTCCTGTAAGAAATTTAGGAGAATGTTGTTGAATTCTCTTGGCTTTTCCATTTGAGGCACATGGGATGCCTCCTTTATCAATTCCAATCTTGCCTTTTTACTGATTATCCTGCAAAATTTTAAATAGAAGCCAAAAATTCCTGTTACTCATACGGTCATGGCTTTATACAAATATCTTTAGAGAAGGAATACCCCACAGTTCTTACTCTTTAACATTGTACTCTTTTACTAATTAATATCGCCAATTCAATTATAGAAGGGGATATCAATGGTTGAATAAAATTAAAAAATTATAAAAGCATTCACTAGAAGTCATTTCGATTTGGAACTCAGAAGAAAAAAACCACATTTTTGAAGGAAAAAACAAGACTTGCACAATTAGAAACATACTCTTTTAGTTCGTGGGCCAACTTCAGCGGAAATATTCGGTCTTCTTCTCCCCAGACTATGAGAACCTCCTGGGTATGAATAATATAAATCAGTTATTGAATATCAAATTTTATTTATTTACTAATATGTATGTATTGGGGTAGGTATATAAGTAAATAAACATGAGCTTTATGCACATAGATATATACTATGCTTACTTGTTGAAGAGGTGAAATTCTTGAAGTATCATCCCTTCCGACGGTTAACCCTTTCAGAAGCTCCATTTTTTCCTTCCTATTTTCTCCGTATAATTTCTACAAATCATAAAAATAATGTATTGAGGAGAAATATAGAAATATTAATTTTTAATATTTTTTAATTTTCAAAATAGTTGCTATGCCCTCACAGGTGCACAAAATAGTCCATTGTTGGTGTTGGCAACTCCATGAAATAAAGTAGAGGATAAAGTTTTAAAAACAAGTAGATTTAGATTTTAGATCAACATTCACACTTGTGTGCATATTATGCGTGACATGATATAAAATATACATATTCTTGAAGAACACCTTTCAATACAAGGATTTGATTCTTCATATTCTAAAATTTATTAAAAATTATAACATTTTATAGGTTTCACTTTTTATTTGATGAACTTCAGTTATGATTTTATAATTTTTAGTAAATTTTAACCAATAATAAAAAATATGTTAAAGAATATTTTGCTAACACCCCTCTTAACCAATAAAAAAAAAGCTAAAAAGTGTTACTAAAACTTCTTTTGAGGGTAATTTTAAAAAAAAAAAAAGTTAAAAAAGTGTTAGCAACACACTTGTTTTCTCCTCTTTTTTTTCAGTCCATTTTCTTTCTTTCTCATCATATCACTTATCAATTTTTCTCTTTCTTTTCTTTTTCTGTTTGTGTCTTTCTCATACAGCTATCCACCCCAAAACTAAGATGGATGTTTTCCCCTTTTTCCTCAATAACCTAAAATATCTAGTACGTATATTAAAATTCATACTAAGTTAGAGTTCTTCTTCTTCTTCTTCTTTTGTTTTGGTATTGTATGGGGCTTAAAGCCCAAAAGAAAAACTACGCAGGAATACTACGGGAAACACGTACTAATGCCTTAGGAATCTACTAAAAGCAACTAGTTTCTTCACATTCCAATGACGTGGTGCTTTGCCTCACAGACGTCCCAACTCTATAAATAGAATATGTTCTTAGTCATGCTAAGTTGCTAACATATGCTTTCTATTCCTTGATGTTACTTTATTGAAACACCACTCAAGCATCATCGTGCCTTTACAGGAAACAAATTATGCACTCTGCTAATAGAGAGGAGCATTGACAAAAGTGAGATTGAAACTTGGAGTCTAGGGATGTTTGCAGTTCAATTTACAATGACTTTTAAACAAAAGAAATTTAATGATTTGTTTGAATAAGTTTCCGAATAAATACTTACAGCCAAGAAGTCCCGGAGTAAAAAATCAGGCAAGAGTTGGGGAGGCTTGTGGATGGAGAACTTCATCAATATTCGCAAGTGTTGTGGCGTAGGAGGCAGCATCAGATCCTCAATCTTCTCCAGTTGCGCCCTCTGCACCAACGCCACGTTGCTGCTCTTGATCATGTTCACACCGGAGCTAGCAATAACCACTTTTTGCACCCTGTCTTCACCCAACATCTTGGCCAAATTGTAAGCCACCATGCCCCCATAACTCGTCCCCACCACGTGGAACTTCTCAACCTCCAACTTGTCCAAAAGCTTCCCCACCGACGCTGCCTGAAACGTTTCGCTCCTTTCGCTGGACTTGGTGCTCGATCCTCCGAAGAATATTAGGTCCGGAACGTACACGTTGAAGTGAGGGGCTAAGAATTGGACCTGTTTGCGCCACTGCCATATGGACTCCGGCCCAAACCCGTGGATCAGAACCAGGGAAGGCTTCTGGGCCGTTGGGTTTGTCGGGGCCCAGAAGTGGAGCGTGGATTCGTCGTCCACTCTAAGCGTCTGCGATGAGAGCCCCGCGCCCGTGAAGCAGCGTCGGAGGTAGAGGCTGTACACTGACACCAGGCTTAGAAATGAGGGAAGCATCTTTCTTCACTCTTCGATTCAATTCGATTGCTCCTTTCTTCTTCGAGATAACAACTTATTTCTATTATTATATTAATAATTGGCTCACGTCAGAGGAAAATTCAACAACTTGAATGTCATTCTCAGTGTGTTTCTTGATCACGGTCAGCATCGAATGATATTTTATAAGAGTAAAGATAATTTTTTGTTAATAATATTTTCATTCTTCTTTGTTATATTATTTAATTTATCTCTTTCATGTGTATAATTCCTTTTATTTCTTGGTGATTGGTAATTAGTCAGCTTAAATTAAGACAAATATATGTCATTGTTTTTTTTTTTTTTTCTTTACATGGAAAGTGATGGAATGGTGAAAAATTAAAATAAAAGCTGAATGTTATAATTGATAACTTGTTGGGAGATGAATTATTGGTGGGGGCGAATATTTCACTAAGAATTTATTTCCATGGTGGAAGAGTGTCGAAACTTAGTTGGGGGAGGGCATCGCTGATGTATCAGGACGGTGACCCACAACGGAAACCTTCACCCAACCCCTAAATTTATAATACCATTAATACGGTATGCTGCTTTTCCGAATAATTTGGTAGGCATTTATTAAAATTATCAACAAGTGAATAAATTACAGATATAACTCTCGTACAAATACCAAATTTGCTTCTTTTTTTTTCCTTTGCCTTTTGTGTGTGTGTGTGTGTGTTTTACAACAATTAATTATATTAATAGTTTTGCTGGCTTAAATCTTTGAGCACTTTCTGGCCATTGACTTTCATCAATCAGCCAACAACTCTACAAAGTAGTCTCCTTATGTGTTCCAATAATGTGTTCATCACTCAAAATTGCACCAGATGTGTTGTAGCCAAAGGGGGTCATTTGAATGTCTAAGGCCACAAAGAGGAATGACCTGTCCAAAACATCTCATACTCTGTGACCTCATTAGGTCAGGCCCGTTATTGCGCACTAGTTTACTAGAGAGGGTGTCATGTCAATTTCGGCTTATATAGGGAATTTCTTACTTACTGCGCACCAGTATTGCTTATGTGCTTTGCCGTTGAGTAATGTGATCAAAGCTTCATTCAATATCTCGATCACATTCTTAACGATCTCACTAGAGAAGCATGTGCAGCTGATCTAACAGATTGCATGCATGAATGAATACATTTATTGGTTCCGCTTGATAAGGATATCCCATAGAATTTAAATATATAAAATTAACGGGACAAAATATACATATTCAAGATATTTATATGTAATTTTTAAAAAATAAGGAGTGTATTTGCAATTGAAGTATGGATTTGCCACCGTCTAATTGGAGTGACTTTCATGCTTTTGCGTGTGCACGTACATTTTTTTTTTAAATGGAAATTATATTAAATCCAAAATGATACAATAATAAATAGGACATATCTCGCAGTTAGAAAAAATAAAAAGTCTTCCTAATACAAGAAGACCTATATCAAGATGTTAAAACAAATACAACATGTGCGTTTATCTATACATAAAAAACTTAATCGTGTTAATAACCTCTATTACAGAAAATTAATAAACTTCAAAAATCAGTTTGTTTATAGACAGCCGATGCAGTAAACTGTAATTACTATAGTCAGACAACAAAATTTTTCTTGAACACATGATTTGGATCTGCCCCTAATTAAATAGTTAGTAATGTGCTGCAAAGAAGTGAAACGTTTGCGGAAAGAAGCCAAATCACGAATATGAACCCAAACTTGGAGAGATTTCCTCCAAGAAAAGAACAAATGAGTATTTGACTCCACCTCGTTATAGTACTTATGCATGTTAAATTCTTTTCTTTGTAGGCTATATTTGATAAGATTTTTTAACCACATCAGATCATGCTTGATAGGATGATTACTGAGGACTTTGGATCTACGCTTCTACTTTTTTTCTTTAACCTTATTAACTAAAAAAGGTTAACGAATAAAAGAATTCTATATTCTATATATAGAGATATAGAAAATAAATAAAATTCAATTTGTTATAAATACTTAAAATAAAAAAACTAAATTAAGAAATTAAAATAAATAATTGAAAAATTAATTAAAAATTCTAGATTCATTTTATAAGAAAAAATATAGATTCAAATAAAATAAATAGAGAATATAAGCGACTAGCGGGAATCGAATCCGCATTGTTAGCTTTGAAGGCTAGAGGCTATAATCAATGTTGATTCATCATTTTGATTTTAATTTAACGTCTTTAATTCAAAACTGAACATGAAACTTTTGTTTCATTCGGCTCCTTTATAGAAAAAAATTAAGAAATGGAAAATGAAAAAATTGACTCATAATATTTATGTCAGTCTTTTTGTTTTGTATGAATAAGTTTAAAACACCTTATTTTTTAGATGATCTCCTAGGAAAACAGGATTATAATAATCTCTTTTTTTTCTAGTTACTTTGCTCTCTATTTCTATTTAATAGAATCTTTAGAAAAAACATAAATCTTTAGGAAAAGGATAAATAAAATAAAAAGAAAAGATATAAATTGCATATATTTGCATATATGCAAACAATTTGCGTCCAATAGGATTTGAACCAATACCAAGGTTACACGGGACACATTAAGATTCTCACATGTAGACACAGTAGGGAGCCACACATATTAGAAGAGGAAGATCTGCACATGATGTTTCAATATTTTCATTGTACTTCATCTTAGTTATATTATTTTGTAATGACATATCTATTACTTATAACAAATATTTTCGCCTCACATTCTATTTATTAAGTAATTAAAATAATAAATTTATTTAAAACAAATTAAAAATTAAATTCCAGAATTAACTAAATTAAATACATTGATATGAACATTTTGTTTACAAATTATTCTTCTCATAAAAATTGTTGAACACACAATAAATAAATAAATTATGTTACAGAAAATAGTTTCTATAATTTATTTTGACAGAATTAATATACTACAATAACTAGTTTCCATATGATTTTATTTCAAAAAAAAATAATTTTCGTAAAATAATTTTGTCAAAAAGTCTTGGGAAGCGGTGCGAATAAGAGAATTGTGTGAGTAACATGGGACCGCAAATAGATTAAAGGAGCCCATTTAGTAGCTACCTAGTTTGCCCTTAAGAAACATATAGTTTGCATGGCACTTACTATTTATACCTTATGTCTAACAATTATACCCCCTCCCTTCTCTTTATATATTTTATTATCGATTATACGTTTTTATTTGTTAAAACATATTTCTAGAAATTAATTTTGGAAAAAAATATATCAATCTTGAAAATTAATTTCTAGAACTATGGAAACTACTTTCTAGAAATGATATGGGTTGTTCTAGAAAATACTTTTTGGTAGTCATGAACAAAATATGAAATATTGAATGTACCTTGTCTTTAGGATCCACAATAATTTCTAATCACTAATTTTTGAACATATCATTATGTTGATGCTAGATATTGAGAGACAAATAATTCATATTTGGAATTCCCAATGGATAAAAATAAGGAGACACCTGATGATGTGTCAATAACTTTGATTTGTGATTATTGTTACTCTTATTTTTATTTGACTTAAATATATTTTTGATCCTTGTAAGTTAATGTTTTTTCATTTTGGGTTCATGTAAGTCCATTTTTTTAATTTTAGCCTCTATAAGTTTGTATTTTTTCAATTTTGATTTTTGTAAGATGCTTGGCTCATTTTTAGTCCGCACGAATTTTTATTTTTTCAATTTTGGTCATTGTAAACACAAATTTATGAGACTATCAATGAAAAATTATAATATTAAAGGGACTAAAATTGAAAAAACATAAACTTACAAGGACTAGAAATGAACAATAAACATACAAGAACCAAAATTGGAAAAATGTCAATTTATAAGGACTAAAATTAGAAAAATAAACTTACAGGGACAAAAAATGAAAACGTGCTAACTTACAAGGACCAAAAACATATTTAAGCCTTTTATTTTGTAAGAAAAGCAGTGCTATGTGAAGGAAAATGTGTAGTACCACAAATACGTTGTATAGAAAAACACAATATTATGTAAACAAGGTTTAAAGAATAATTAATAAGAATTAATATAGGGTTCAAAATTAATGTTTAAATAATAATAAAGGTTTGGTGAAAAATATGATTTAAAAAGTAACAAAGATGGAGCTCATATGTTGTTCTAAAAGTAATTCCAAAGTTGAGTTGTGTATTTTGTTATAACATATTTTTGAAATTAATTTCCATAATTGATATATGTTGTTCCAGAAAGTAATTCTCAAAACTATATTTTAACAAATAAAAGTGTATAATAGTCCATAAAAATATAAAGAGAAGTTGGAGGTATACTTAGAAAATAGAGAGGTGTGAATAACAAGTTACCTTATAAAGGCCCCTTACGAAGTATTTTCTTTTTATTTTTAGTGCATAGTTCAAAAGAAAAGAAAATACACCCCCTCTCCCCAGCAGTTCCACGAAGGAAGAAGAATACTAAAATCCTGTGAAAGGTTCAAATGGAATCTGAGACTTAGTATCCTTTAATTTCTACGCCTCCATTTGAAATATTACAAGTTTCATATTGCACTCGTAGAGAGAGACAGAAGCCAATTTTGATTTTAGAGTGTCCTACTGTTCTCATATATTTCCTGTTTCAATAATTGAATTTCATTAATTTTATTGCACTTGTTGCGGGAAAATTATGAAACACCCCAATCAAACAAACACATGGCATGCATCCAACAACTACCTAGGAGTTCCATTGCCAATTTGCCATAGCATAACATTAACATGCACGCTGCCTTGCGTACTTCGATGGCGAAAGTTGGGTTAAGGACTATGGAGAGAGCCAACGTTGGTTTCAACTTTTTTCACTTCACCTACTACAATCCTTAATACACCTCACTACGCTGATAAAGACCTATATAGACTGAAGCACGTTAAGTATTCTTATGGATTGAGACCATTCCAATAATCCCTTTGATGATCAAATTAAATTTGGTTTTGTGGCTATTTTTTTAATTCTACAGGGGGAGGCGTTCAATTTTGGTCACGTTTTAGAATTTTCTACTGGTTCCGTTAGTGTTTGCAAGTTGCAACTGAAGTAGGTAATTTTTGTTTTATACGAAAACTAAAATATTTGGTTTGCAATAAAAAAGCATATTGGATAGTGACACTCTAAAATTTATGTAAGATTACTCTGAAAACGCATTTTTCATAATGTCTACTTTATCTTAAGCCATCAAAAACAACTAACGATTATATATCCCAATTAAATCATTATTTTTTTCTTCTAAGGAACTCTGATTATTCGCACCCTTTTCATATTTTTTTATGTGAAAGCATTCTGATATGTCATTACTATAATGTGATCACCTCTTCAATCTCTAAAGTTCAACATGTACCGAAACTCTGGTTGCTTAATTGAGTATTTTTAAAGCTAATGTATCCTTTTCCCACTGAACACTAGTAAATAAGTTTACATTATTATAGTATATTTAGAACTTTCCCCACCTTTCTTATTTTAGTCATATTTATGGTCTTTAAACACTTGGAAAGGGCAATTCAATTGTCAAAGGATGATGCAACGATTAGCCTAATAACTTGTGTATAGTTTTGGCATATTTTCCATAAGGGATGGAAGTGGTTGATGTTTAGATTGATTGGTTCACCCTTTCTCTTTGACCTTTGTGAAAGCTATCTATCCTTTTGTTTTTCTTTTGCTATTTTTCTCCATTTCAATAATTTTAAAATATCTAAACCCGTTTGGATTTTTTAGTTGTGTAGATTGCTATTTCTGTAATCTCATACCTAGACAAGGCGCAGATGTATATTTGATGGTTTAATTAGGATTCTATGAATACCAATTTCTTAGTATCCTAGTTCTGGAAGCTATCCTCGATTATCACATTAAAAATTTCAAAGGAGAGTCTAATTGTGGGGTTGCAATGTTTGAGGTTGACATCTTAACAATAACAATAACAATACAGAGAAGCGTGACCTACCAAAAACTGGGAAATATCAATTGAATAAACAAAGAAAACCGTCGAATGTTCATCAAAAGATTCGGTAATATGGAATTGTTGGTTTTGCACCTGGCAAATTTATGTTAAATTCTTGGACCTTCACTGGAATGTTCATCAACAGCTAAACAAACATAAGTGGATGACTAGATGGCAAGAGAGACAAAATGGAAATGCATGCATGTTTGTAAGGGGTTGAGGAAGTGTAGGGTAACATTGAAGTCAATGGTAGGCGAGTTACTTGACCTCTAATTAATTGAACATAGGACAACAATTATAATTTTGATATAAAAAAAAATAGTGTAACAAAAAATAAAATAAAAACCATTCATGCATGTAGTATAACTTTGCCAAGTGGGAATGTGGCATCCGTGTTCAAGAAGAGGTCCAGAAGTCAAGGAATCTAGCAATTTTTTTTTTTCTAAGGGTAGTTAGGACTTGGGAGAATGTATGTGCTATAAATTTCTCACCCTTCATTTATTTTTTAGTATCATCAATTATTCAATCATGCCATCTTCTATGCTGTCTATAATTCCCTAGATTTAAAAGCTAAGGGAGGGTTTTATTCATAGCATTGCATTGCACATACATACACACATACTGATTCTAGATGAGTTCTAAAAAGATTACATGGAAGTCGATAGTGTTGATCTTAAGTTGTTACAAGACTCAATGTCACTTGCAGGATTCAGAGAAACAGGTTTTAAAACAAGGTTCATTCCAAAGGTTATGCCTCTCGGATATAAGCATTCCTAGCTCCCCTCAGGCCATTGAAGATCTTTCCATTTCCATTTCCCTGGTTGGCCCAAAGTTGTACACATTCCCACTAGATGAGCTGAGGGAAGCAACACACAATTTCTCATGGAATAATTTTCTCGGTGAAGGCGGGTTTGGACCCGTGTACAAGGGTTTCGTTGATGACAAACTTAGACTTGGTTTGAAGGCTCAGCCTGTGGCTGTGAAACAACTGGACTTGGATGGCTTGCAAGGTCACAGGGAGTGGCTGGTTAGTGTTTTTTTTTTTTTTTTCACCTCATCATTCTAGTATTAGTCACAAATCAATTTAAAAGTATTATTCCTATGAATAAAATCTAGTTATTGAAACAAGGTTCAATAATATCTGATACTAGCTTGGCACATATTTTCTTTTATAGGCAGAAATTATATTTCTTGGACAGCTGAGACATCCGCATCTTGTTAAGTTAATTGGGTACTGCTGTGAGGATGAGGACAGGCTTCTGGTGTATGAATACATGGCAAGAGGCAGCTTGGAGAATCAACTGCACAGAAGTATATTGCTTTTATTTATTCCACTCTTTTTTATGCTTTTTCTTTACTTTTCCCCCTCAAGGAAGGAGTGAATAGGCATGGCAATAAAATCCGTACCCGTGGGGATCTGCCCAAACCCGTCCTAATTTTGACAAGGAATACCTGAGTTGACCGGGTACGGATTCAGGTTCAGGGATTATCCGACTTTTTTAATCGGGGTCGGGATCAGGGATGGGGATGTCATTACCTGTCACATACGCATTCTCGTATCCATGATGAAATTATTAAAATCTTATTAATTACTTATTAATTTTTTTATAATTTAAGATTTTTTTTTTGATGATTTTTGTAGACAAATGTTTTACAAATATAAATAGTTAAAAATAAATGTGTAATAATTAATTTTTTTTAAATCAGATTTTCAATATAATTTTAAAAAAAAAAAAAAAATTACAAATCTAAACAGCAGACGACCGGATACCAGGCACGGAAATGGGTAACAAACTTGTAGGATATCGAGGACAGGGTTGTTGGGGGCTGGGGAGGCAATAGGTGCCCGCCTAACTCCGTTGCCATGTCTAAGTGAATTGGAGTAAAAAGTCACAGCGTCATTTTCTTTGTGTCTGTTTGTGATTATATCAATAGTACTAGTAACTCAGTCCAATCAAATTTCCACATCTAGCTCTCGATGATCAAATAATTTGGTTATTCTGTTCTTTTATTATCAAGCACATCTAATTAATTCAGTTCTACTTGTTTTATATGGATTTTTATGAGAAATCAATGATAGTTGAAGATGTATATTGCGAAGAATATCTCACATAAATATTTGGAAATTAAATTCTTGCCAATAGCATGAAATACAAACTAAGCCTCAAGTTTTGTTCTAATACAAGCAGGATACTCTGCTGCCTTACCATGGTCAACAAGGATGAAGATTGCATTGGGTGCAGCCAGGGGTCTGGCCTTCCTTCATGAAGCAGATAAACCTGTAATATACAGAGATTTCAAAACTTCAAATATCCTACTAGACTCGGTATGCTCAACTTCTGTTCTGAGGATGATGATGTATATGGCCTACATCATCTTCCCATATGGAATAAAGAAATTAAGTTTACCATATATGATATATGATTATTTATTTTATTTTAGAGTTTAATTTTAATATACTGGTTAACTAATTAGAAATAATCTCATATATGACTTTTAAAATAATAATTATAAAAATAAACAATTTTTAATTATGTGATAATTCATGATTGAAAGACAATATAAAAAAACATTTACATGGTTAGTGTATATCAATTAAATTCTTTGTTTTGTCTTTCCAAATCCAGGATTACATAGCTAAACTATCAGACCTTGGGCTAGCAAAGGATGGTCCTGAAGGGGAAGACACACATGTAACAACAACATGCATAATGGGAACCCGAGGCTATGCTGCTCCTGAGTACATCATGTCAGGTATAGACAATATGTCATTAACTATGTTTCTTGTTGTCCCTTAATTAATTTCTGAGGTTCAAAGATCTTCAGAACTCAATGATTTTGTTTCTTTTCTGGCAAGTCACATGATTAATTCATTGCCTGATCCCAGGTCACCTTTCCACCAAGAGTGATGTGTATAGCTATGGAGTGGTTTTGTTGGAATTGCTTACAGGAAGAAGGGTAGTGGATATGTGCCGGCCGAATCGAGAACGAAGCCTGGTGGAATGGGCAAGGCCTCTTTTGAGAGATCAAAGAAAGCTGTACCATATAATAGACCCAAGATTGGAAGGGCAGTTTCCTATGAAAGGAGCTTTGAAGGTTGCTGCATTGACTTACAAATGCTTGAGCCACCACCCCAATCCAAGGCCTTCTATGAGTGATGTTGTAAAAATATTAGAATCACTTCAGGACTTGGATGATGTGATCATAGGACCATTTGTATATGTCGCGGGGTGAGTGAAAGTGACCATTGAGAAACTGTCAAAGGGCTTGAAGGAGTCCTTTGCCTGTGGTAACACCAACTCATTAGCAACGTAGATGAAATATAGTATAGATAGCAAAAACTAAAATGAAGAAAAAGATAATGAAAATAGTGTTTGCCATTTTAGTTTGTAAGGGATGGTCTTCAATGAAGCTAAATGTAAGTAATTAAGTAGTAGCGTCTGATTTTGGTCATAAATAGGGACCTGTAGTGTAACAAGTAAATGGTGCTTGAGGTGAAATGTGTATACTATATACTACACAAGTTATCAGAAGTGATGACTGTGATTCTCAAATTTGAATGGATGCAACAATGGACAAGCATTTATTGGAGCGTCTATTTATTTGTTTAGCCCTTATTACTACTAGTTTCAAAATTTAATGACACATAGGTTAAACTAGCTTCTAAGCTAATTAAAGTAGTTTATAAGTTACTAGAATGACTTCCCAATAAATATATATACATATATATATATATATATATGTATATTCAGATTCATAATGGTATATGAAGAACAACAGAAGGTAAAAACAGTACAAAACTCAACCCCCCGCAAAAAAAATTATGGTCAATACAATGTCAATATTAAATATTTTACCTTTAAGTAATAAATAAATGCTGAACGCCTGAACTTAACTTGATCACAAAAGGAGAAAGATCGGAGCAAACATGCGAGCACATAGAGATATTGTTACATATAAAAGATGGATGACACATTGACACAGTAGATACCTCCATATTTATTGAAACAATAGAGATGCATTAATGGCACTTTTTAAAGAAAACTTTCTAGTTTGAATTATGGAGTTCAACGTTACTCTTTTTCCCGTCTTTTTTAGTTATTAATTGGCAAGGACTGAACTGAAGCTCATCCAGATTGTGTCTGGATTCTGGAAGATGTTTGATAAAGGCCTCCTTCTCAAGTCTGAACATAGAACAAAAGATAATAAAAACAAGGTGTCGTTAGGGTTTAAACTAGTGCTTTAATTTTGATGTTAGTAGTTCTTGGTCCACCTTCCCAAACCAAGGTGCTTTATTATAGATATTTGTCAGGGATATGATCTCTGGTCCCCCAAAAAATAACCACCTAAAGTTAAGACTACTGCAATAGCCACATATCCACTTATGCGACGCATTTTTTGCCTAGAGAAAACACTTGCTTAATGCATCCATCTCTGACAATTGAATTGCTTTCACGATAATTGAATTGCTTCCACGATAATTGAATTGCTTTGACCATGCTGCTCATTGCTTATGCTTTTTCTAACAGAAAATAAGAACAGAACCTAAC
This sequence comes from Glycine max, assembly GCF_000004515.6. Taxonomy (NCBI): domain Eukaryota; kingdom Viridiplantae; phylum Streptophyta; class Magnoliopsida; order Fabales; family Fabaceae; genus Glycine; species Glycine max. The sequence continues at coordinate 4,614,135 of NC_016091.4, forward strand.
AACAAATTGTTCCGAATTATTAATGTCGAAACGTAATGGATTTTCCAAATTTGTTCATACAATTTGTTTCTTTTCATTGACAGTCTTGCCTAGCTAACTAGCCAACGTCACCTCTGCCATAAACGATAAATTTACACAAACTCATAAAAGCAATTTTCACGCAACCAATTTGCCTCTGAATCACACAATAAATTCAACTTTAGAATCAAGAGTTCCCATTGTACTATCTTGATTACAATTACAGTTAATTACAATTTCATATACGAAATCACAAATCCCAAATTCCTTGAAACAAGTTTGCTAAATTAAAAACGGAAAATACTAGAAATGAACGGAAAAATAATTAACAAGCACTACTACTCCTATTATATTATTATTATTACAGGAAATTGGAAGATTTAAGCACAGGCACACGAAGTATCAACGACAAGGGAATCTTCGCCCTCGTTCCTGAAGAAGAAGTAACCAACAGCAAGACCCACGACGACGGCCACAAACACCCCACCGTTGAAGGACATCACCGACAACATCAGCAAGTACCCGATCGCCGAGCTCAGCCCGAACAGAAACGCTCCGGCTACCTTCACGCCCACCTTGGCGCGGTTTCCGGCAAGCTTCCGTCGCAGAAGCGGGGCCTCGATCTCTGCCGGGAAGGGATTTCCGGCGCCGATGAGCTTGAGGCGGATGCGGCGATTCTCTAGGAACTGGTAGAAGGCGGCAACGACGAGGCATGCGAGCAGAGTGATGAGATACTCCGTCCAATCGTTGGTCTTCCATGAATCTATTAGGAGATTCACCTTCCTGCTCCAGTAAAAGGTCATGTGCATCATCTTCGCTCACGATTTTTCTGGATTTCGAGGCTTAGCCAAAAACAATGAAGTTCAACAACAACAAGGCACGCTTATGCAGCTATTAGTAGTTTGTCTTGCTTCTTTGTTAAGCTGATTCCTAAAATGCCCTCAATAAGTTATTCTGTAACTGTCTTGTTTTCTTTTTCTTTTTTTTTACCATTTTGCCTAGCAGCACCGGCTTCTTGTTAATTTTAGTTTATGGGAGATAATTTTGTGGTTAAGCTAAAATGTTTCTTAAAATTTTGTCTCTTTTTTTTTTAAAATAATGTTTTAATTCTATAACAAAAACTTTTGTGTTATTTTTGTCTCTCTGATTTGAAAATATTTTACTTTGATTCTCAAAATAATTATAGATTTTTAGAAAATACAATTTTTAGGATGAAAAAAGATAGTTTCAATTAAAAGAATAAAAATAGAACCAAGTTTTTGAAATATTAAAATTGAATTTGGAAAGTTTTTGAGAAACAGAAAAATATATTTTATGTTAATACAACTCAAATGGAATAGAATTATTATAGGAATATTTTTTTTTTCCTAAATATTTAACATAATAATATGTTTAAAACTCAATTAAAAATTATTAAGTACATTGATTAATCTGAACAATCTTATTGATCCATGGGTTAAGTTGTGGATCTTGACTTGACAATTTTCATAATTTATTGTTTTTCATTTTCAAAGGTTATCTATGGAATTTAAAAAATAAACCAAATTGGTAGTACATAAATGAAACAAAATTGTACTACATGTAAAAGTACTGAGCGAACCGATGAAAAGCTTATGAACTGGTAGTAATTGGTAGTACAGCACGTAGATGAAACAATTTGGTACTGCGTCTCAACATTTGAAAGCGCACGGATATCGAACACTGAAACAGTTATAATGGTCTGTATGGTAGTTTTGGTAAATCAGAATGAGTTAATGTTTGAATTTTATTTTAATATAAATTGACGTGTATACTCGACCACATACCACATAAAAATAATTCCAACTAGATTCAGACCCTTATTTTGAGACAGGAGAAAATCTAACCCAAAGAAATATCATTAATAAAAAAAGGGAGATGAGATGTACAAAAGGTCATGGGAGAACATAAACCAAAACTCATGAAAATTCAATTTATCTATATTATCTTATTTTGTTGTATTCTGCTGCCACAAAAGGGAAATATAATTCCACCAGCAGAAAGAAGTAATTGTAGTTACATTAGGGACATATCTTCTCTATAAATGTGACTTGCTTGAAAGTGCATATTCTTATTAATATGAATGTAGTCAGTCCAATGATTTGCCAACTTTCATGTGACGAGAGTGGGGTTTCTAAAGACTTTGACCTCCAACTCAGAATCACACTCCAGTCAACGCTTGCTCCAATTCTTCTTAGCAGCTAGCCAACTTAATAGCTATTATGACACCCATCAGCTCTGCAAACAAAGAGTTTTGAGTTCTCAAATTCAATGCTAAGCAACTTAAGACACATGCTCTCTCATCTCTGGAAATGCTACCACAACCTGCAGTACCTGGATTACCTTTAGCGGATAATGTTTGAATTTAGATTAGGAAAGAAAAATACTTTATATTAATTGTTTTATAAGAGTAAATTTTAATGAATTTGTAACTTAACTTTTTTTATAGAAAAATTTATAATTTACTAATACTTTAGCATGTCATTGCATAAGATAAATCCTTATTTTATATAACAAATTTTTAATTTGATAAATAAATACATTAAATATATAGAATATAAGAATGAGATTGTACTAGACCAGAGATAAGAATGCACGGTTTGAATGTTTGATTATCCTTGGCAAAAACATCAAAAGGGGGCACTTTTACAAATTATTTATCAAAAATGGACTCTTTTGCAATTATTTCTGGAGGGGGTCTGTTTTTTTATTGCAAAGCGCCCCCCACCCAGGCGCCTCCACTGTGCACGTGACACGTGGCACAGGGAGGTAGCGCCCCTGACGCAGGCGCCTTTGGTAGTGCCCAGGGGTCAGGCACTACTGGTGGCGTCCCTGGTGCAGGCGCTACGGCTAGCGCAGGACAGCCAGGCGCCTGCCCCCAGCCTCTTCTTCTCACACCCCCCCCCCCCCCCCCCCCCAGTCTCTTCCCCCCCCCCCCCCCCCCACACCCCAAAATTTTATATTTTTTATATTGTTTATCAAAAATTTAAATTTTGTTTCATCTTTCTTATTAGTATTATTTGTTATTTTTTTATATTCCCACACCCCCCACCCCAAAATTTCAATAAGATTATTTTTTATACACTCTAAATTGTATATTTTTTAATTTGTTTATCAAAAATTTAAATTTTTTTCATTTTTATTATTAGTATTATTTGTTATTTTTTTATGTTTTATTATTCTCTCTTTTTGAAGTATATATAAGTACATTTTCAATAAAATACATTTTCACCTAAAATACATTTTGAAATCCTAAAATGTTTTAAAATGCTTTTTGATTTGGTCAATTCTTTTTTGATAGCCATTAAATTACGTTAGAGATCATTTTTATTTATTTTTATTTATTTGTCGTTTCAATCTTATTGTGCAATGCTTTTAAAATAAATAAAAATAAATAACCATAATGTTAATGATACATAAATCAAAAGTGATCTCTAACGTAATTTAATGGTCAAATCAAAAAAGAATTGACCCAATCAAAAAGCATTTTAAAACATTTTAGGATTTCAAAATGTATTTTAGGTGAAAATGTATTTTATTGAAAATGTACTTATATATACTTCAAAAAGAGAGAATAATAAAACATAAAAAAATAACAAATAATACTAATAATAAAAATGAAAAAATTTAAATTTTTGATAAACAAATTAAAAAATATACAATTTGGAGTGTATAAAAAATAATCTTATTGAAATTTTGGGGTGGGGGGGTGTGGGAATATAAAAAAATAACAAATAATACTAATAAGAAAGATGAAACAAAATTTAAATTTTTGATAAACAATATAAAAAATATAAAATTTTGGGGTGGGGGGTGGGGGAAGAGACTAGAAGAAGAGGCTGGGGGGCTGCCCTGCGCTAGCCGTAGCGCCTGCAGCAGGGGCGCCACCAGTAGTGTCTGACCCCTGGGCACTACTAAAGGCGCCTGCGTCAGGGGCGCTACCTCCCTGTGCCACGTGTCACGTACACAGTGGAGGCGCCTGGGTGGGGGGCGCTTTGCAATTAAAAAACAGACCCCCCCCTCCCCCCAAAAATAATTGCAAAAGAGTCCCTTTTTGGTAAATAATTTGTAAAAGTGTCCCCTTTTGGTGTTTTTGCCGATTATCCTTATCATCAAGGTCTAACACTTTCCAACTTGTACAAGCAGTGGGCCTATAAAGTAAATGATATTTCTGAAAAGTCAATTGTGCACAAGGACCCCATCTTCCATCCCCTAATAAGAATACCACATTTCCCATGAGTTAGATCATATCGGCCAAGGTCCCCTGACACTGGAGATATTTCTCATACCTCGCAAAATCTAGCAAGCAGAAATGCGCCACCACATTCATTCGGGAACAAAAATTGTAAATAAGAAAGAATCATTAATTTTGTTTTGCCTGAAGAATCCTTTGCATTTGCAAAACCTTTTGAACCAGACACTAGTGAGGCTAATTAGCAGCTTGGTGTAATAAAGCATATCATTTGATCATTTCATGCCACTATGTTCTAAATCTAATTGTGAGATCACTGAGCATTCGGCAATTTTTAAATTCAAACAAGGACACAACAGAACAGCCACTTGATGTAAAAAGAAATCGGACTTTCAAAGTATATGGTTAATTTTTTATGTTTTGATTTGGACAGTTTTAAATGTTTGATGCTAAAGGTATTACAATAACTGTTAGTTGCATAACTGCTTCTAAAACTAAAGCTCAAAAGGGTAGCACAACCATTTAAAAGGTTAAGTCCTTAATAAAAGTAAAAAGGGAATATAATGTGTCTCTCATTAAACACACACACACACATTACACATACACATGATTGTGCAACTTATTTAAACAGAGAAAAAATGTCAGGCATAGTCTGAATTGGGTCAACATAGAGGTAAAGAAGGGAAATTCCATGACATTTTTAGACTGAAATCAAGGAAGGAATACTCCAACCAAATCATCCGTTCAGTCGAAAAAGTCACAAAATAGAAACAAAACAAGCCAATTAACCAACCTAAACAACAAGGTCACTGAGAAATACAAATTAAACATAACTAAACCAAGATAAATAAATTAAACCTAACTCTGCCTTTGTCATTGCCAATGCAAATTCAGTTATTCACCGACCAAGTCACTCAGCAGTTATTACCACTCACTGGTAATTACCTCTCTAGCCTCTTGTGGCTCCCCCTTTGAGGATCCAGGTGAAAAGCACGTGCGTGATGTTGCAAGTGGCGAAAAAGTCAAAGGCTCCTTCCTCGGAGAATCCAAAGAACGGAAAAGAAGGTGCTTCATTGCGAGAATCAAGTCAAGGGTGGGTTTGTTGGGAGGGCTAGAAGTGGAAGATCTGAACTTCATGTGGCGCTTCAGCGCTTCATCGGTGCTAACATCAACATCAACATCAACATCATCCTTCAATTTCAAACCCTCTTCCTTCACTGCCTCTGCACACAAACCACAAATCCAACGACCCTGATATCTCTCTCTAACGCCGTCAATGTAACGCGGCGTGCACTCCTCCGTTAACCCGCAGCAGTAGCACTTCACGGACCACACCGCCTCCGCCTCCATCGCCGTCGTCGCTGCCATCACCCTGAGACTCGTAAATTTTCAAAAGCACAACCAATGTTAGGACTAACGAAATGTTTCCAAGGAAAACATAGTAATAATAACTAATTAAGGATGCAAGAATAAATACGGTAAAGAATTTCTTAAATTTGAAAAAGGAAAATTAGTATTAAAATTACCGTGTTGCTGTATATTAAGCAATGCAATTAAATGGGGGAGCAGAATCGAAATCAATAAATTGCAATGATGATATTTAAATTTGAGTGAAGAAGAATTATCTCTTTCTCCCACCCAATCTCGCCGCCGAAAAGCACAACACCGAATAACGTATGGTGCATATCGCAGAGCCTTAATAGGCTCCACTGAGATTCTCAGAATCCAATTTAGTGAAAGAAAAAATAGAAAGTGCACTGGTTTTTCTCTTTCATATAGATCTGTGTTTGCCTTCGGAAGAAAGAGCGTTTAGATAGATTGAATATTGATAGGTGTCTATCTATCTATACTCGTGGAGCATCTTTGTTCTTAGCCTTTATGTTTACTTAACAGTAATTTACTGAATTAATGTTTTCAAAAATATCATCAAACAGACTTTTATGTGATTGATTCCGCTTAATCACATCTCTTGAATTTGACTATTTATATGTCCTTGTATTAAATATTTAAAATAAAAAAATTTATTATTCATAATATTCTCATCCAACGAATAGAACTGTGTCTAAATCTTGACCAAAAATTAATGCTTTCCAAATTTAACCCAAATTGTCAAACGAGTATTTTCCAATCATTGCCAATTTCGTGGCAGTGCCACGGTAAGATCCGAATTTCAAGACTTAATTTTCTTGCGTGCTGCTTGCTCACAGTAAGATACCTCTGCACCCGCTGATCGTGCCGTTGATAAAATAATGGGACGCCACGTGGGGTTATGCAATTGGAAAATGAGGAGGTTTTGTTGTGGAGTGTGGGACAATCGATCTCAGCTTCTTGGGAGTTGCGAGCTGTGGTGGGAGTGGGAGATTACTGACATTGCCAGCTGTCACGACAACCACCTTTCTCCAATTCTCCGTTACATTGAAAACGTGCAATTCACGATAAATTCTTCGCTAACTCCTGGTTTTATTCTAAATTGAATGTTATTCAACCACACTATCCATTTTTTTTTTTGGAATATTATTAGAATTAATTATGATTCCATTGTAATTTTAATCAATTAAATTGAGCACAATTAGTAATTTTAATGTTTAATTCGATTTTAAAACACGGTTATAAACATTTTAAACAGTGGCAATTTATAAAGGTATTTAAAAAATATTTACGATTGTCAAATTTCTTTTTTTAATAACTTTTCCATGTATAATTTTTACATTAATAGTATATTAAAATTAAAACGTTTCTGATTATCTTCAATTTATTAAATATTTGGTTATGGACATGTTTGTTTAAAATTAAAAATGTACTTCTGAAAATTTTAACTTTTTTAAAAAGTGTTTTTAAAGACTAAATAAGATTTGTTTCTTTTAAAAAATGCTTTTTCAAATAAAAACTATTTAACCAACATACCAAAAGAGTAAAAAAAAAAAATTATTTCATTAAAGAGAATGTCATTCTCTTTTACAAATAAGCTTAAACATAACATTTAGAATTTGATAGTATATTAAAAAAAATAGAATCTGATATCATTTTCGTGAATTATATTTTAAATTCTTAATGAAGCGAGTATGATAACTAGTAATGCTAAATCTTATTCACTAAACTAGATCCACTTGATTAATTTTTTTTATTAAATAAGAAATTAATCTATGCACTGATTATATAAAAAAATACTATCATTAAATTAAAAAGTTATCATGCATAAATAATTTTTATAAAAGTTATTTAAATTATTCTCTCGTGGTATGTAAATATTGTAAGATTTTTTATTGTGTCAACCAATGCAGGAATGGTCAACTTGTGAAGGAGAGAATGTATTTGTTTTGTTTTATGGCGTTCATGTCACGCGTGCCAAGTGTGCCTTGCCACCTGCCACTTGTGCTTTTGCACATGACGCACCAACACCCTTTTGGTTTGATTCGTTTCAAGCTTATGCTGCCAGCTCACTTAAGAATACAAGATAAAATGATAAAAATTAGGAAAAGAATATCTATTAAAAAAAATAGAAACAGAATTATTCAATTAGTATTATTGTTATTAGCTTTTCTAAGTAATACTCTTCGTGCAAAATTAGGAGATCGAATGTCTGATTACTAAGTTTTTTCTAAGATATCTGATTACTATGTTTTCCATTATGCTAAGTAACGTTTAAGAGATAATTACTTTTTTTAAAAAAAATTAACACTTAAATCAAATTACTTCAAATAAAAATTGATTATAAAATTAAATAAAACGGAATTATAAGTAAATTGAACCTAAGAGGTGATTATTTTGTTTTAATTAAGACTTAAATCAAACAGCAATAATTATTATAAGCGGATGTGTTCTAGACATATTAGTCATGTGACATAATAACATCATCCTTAGCGTAGTGTTTTGCGCTTATGGGTTTCTTCAAGAGTTTAGACTCTCGTGTTTGAACTTAGAAACCATATTAACTTGAGTCGGAGTGTTAGTTATTAGATTTGAGCCCTAAATGTCGACTCAGAAAATATTCAATTCGTTGCTTCTGTTCTTTTTTATGTATATAAATTTGTAGTCATTAAATAGAAGTTTGAAAAATTAGCAATATTTCTAGCTAGCAAACACTAAAATAAAATAATGAATTGCGTCTAAAATACTTTTTTTTTCTTTTCTAGTCACATAGGACATATAATTATCATTAAGAACATAAATGGTTTAGTGATTTGCTCGATTGACAATTTCTTTCTATTTCAGTCCGTATAATAAAACTTCAATTCATTGAACATGTTCTTCAATCTTCAATGTCTTCTCTGCGTAAAGCAGTTAGAAGGCAGTTTCATGTGATGTACTTTAGAACAAATCATGTGTTGATAAGAAAAAATCAAGTGTCTTAACTTGTTGGAAAACCTTTGGAAAAGAATGAAGGCGGCGAACATTCACATGTACAGAGGTTGAAGTAATATAAAACAAGCCGAATTGGCATTGCTAATGATGAGAACAAAATTCCGTGTCTAAGAAAAACTAACGAAGATTTAGATAAGTATTAAAAAAAATGAAGAACACTTCCTCTTCATTACCATCTAATCCTACAAGCATTGTTAATTTGTAAGTAACACGTTTCTGTGCTGAGTGCACGATTCAAATCAGTTCATCCAGAATATTGATTACTTTTTTTTATTTCAAAACGCTTACACACAGATTGAACCTTGTCGATACACTTGCTTATATGTCCTTCGAAAGATTTTCTGTGTGTTTTACTTTTTACGTTTTATTATTCCACTATTTGTATGAATGCGGTAGAAATAAATTAAAATTTAAAAATGAATAAGAAATAAAAGCATATTTTATTGTTTGATTAAAAAAAATGAAGCATGCACACATACAGAAAAATATTTTAGTGGAGAGTATACGATATAGAGAGATATAGAAAAAACATATTCTTATTAATTTTCTTACTTGTTCTTATAAATGATTTAAAATTATTGTTTTTTAATTGAACTTACAAGAAAAATTAATATTTTTCCCTTTTCATTTACATAATAAAAGAAAAACAAATTGTTTCCCCTTTTTGTGTTTAAATTTTCTTTCATGTTGTGTTAATTGTAATTGTGACACATTAGGTATCATAATTGTGAGGTTTTAATACCATAATCTTACGTTTTAATTGTGTTAATTGAGTCTCCTAGGTTCATATTCCAATATTTTTTGTTTTAGAATAAACAATTTTGATTCTTCTAAAAAAATTAAACTCATAATCTTTTATTTAAAAATAAAATAATAGACATTTCATTTTATTAGTTAATTTTATAAATAATATTTTAAATGTATCATAAGTTAAGAAATATTATTATTTTTTATTATAAAAATCTATAATTTATATTTAATATTTAATTTTACAAGTATTTATTTTTATTATAATTTTTTTTAATATAAATAACAAATTATTATATATAAAATTTTGTTCTTATTTTATTATATTTTTTAAAAAATTACATAAAACTAATATTACATTATTTAAAAATTATTTTATGTAATTTATACAAATTGTATAAAATTAAATAATATTTAAAATATTTTAAAAAATAAAAACTATTAATCTTTATAATTAAAATAAAAATTTATATTATTTATATATAAAAATAAATTTACACTATTTTTATAAATTAAAAAATAATTTATATAAATAATTTACATATTAATTTAATTTATGTAATTTTCTTGATTTATATAATTGATGTTAAAAAATTATTTATTAAATAATTTTTTAAAATTAAATCTAAAATATTAACATGTAAGTTTCCTAAAAAATTAAATATTAAACTTTATTAATTTATATAATTAGAATAAAAATAATTTATATATTAAAATAAATTTATTTGTATAATTTACGTAATAATTAATGTAACTATATTGATTTATGTAATCAGAATAAAAATAATTTGTATATTAAAATAGTTTAAAAAATAATTTATGTAAATAGTTATATATTAATTTATGAAAATGAATTATAAATTGATAATGTTAAAATAAAAATATTAAATTATTCAAAATAGAAATGTATAAAATGATATAAAATATAATTAAAAATTTTATATATTAAATTTTTAAAAAAATTTGTAAAATTTTATAATTTGAAAAAAAATCTTGACTAATAATATATATAATATAATGTTTATAAATTAAACTAAATAAAATAAATGTTTTAATGTTTTATTATCTTATTTTTAAATAAAAAATTGTGAATTCAACTAGATTAACTAATGACATGTGATATTTACATGATAACATTAAAATGATGTCATGCTATACCTAATATATCAATTTAAAGTACTATCAATAAATGATTAAATTAACTAAAATGTAAGAAATAGAAAAAGATAAATGTAAATAAAATAGAGGATTGAACCAAAATTACTATTGTAAAAAAAGAATAAGAAGACTAATATTTATAATTTAAAATAGGAGATCAAATTATGAATTTAACAAAAAATAATTAAAATTATATTTAAACCTAACTTTTAATTATACTTGGTATGAAATTTGGGGTGCAGAGCTTGAGTTACTTGCTATTGAAGGTATTTTCGAGGTTATTTATAGAAATTAATTAGATAATGTGCTAGTGACGTAAAACTTTATAAAAATTAAATATATAATACGAGTCTACTTTAAATACTAAACAAAGATATACTTACATTTGATTTTTACTTTTCAAAACCTATTTACCCTTTAAATAATAGGTTGAATATAAATTGTCTTTATATTTTGGTACTTTTTATTTTGATTGAATTTCAAAAGTTTTATTTTCATTTATATTTTTGAAGAATTTTGTTTTTAGGACTTTTAGTTGTTTTTCCTAAAGCTAAACTTAGATCAAACCATGAAATAATTGAGCTATAAAAAATCTACCTTTAATTTAAACTCAAAATTGAAATTTGTTCAAGACCTATATTTTATTGGATAAGCATGGGTTCCAAACCCACTTGAACTGTCTCGCTCCCTCTTGAAAAACACTATTTATGAAGAAAATTTATAGAATTTTGTTAATTGAAAGAAAAAAAGGGCTATTAAGTGGAGTAGTATTCTCTCCAATCTCGAATACCAGCAACAAAAATATTTTCTTCTTAATAAGTGTAAAATATATTTACCCAAGTAAATATTAAGGAAAAACAAAAGAGGGTTGAGGTTACTTTCTTCCCAAATCCCAGTCAGGCAGATCTAATTAATTCATTGAATAATTGTGAACAGTATACAGTAAAGAGTGTGATTTTGTAGAGAGCCAGAGAGGTCAAATCGAGTGGCCAAAGGTTGGGTGTCTTGTTTCGTATTTTTGTGGTGCTGCTGCTGGTATTGGCTAAGAGGCTTTCAAACAGAATCCATTGAGAGAAAAAAAAAAAAAGATGTAAGAGAGAGAAGAAGGAAACCCCAACCCAATAATCATACTCGTACTTGGGATGATATTGGATCATCTCAACCTCAATTTTCTACAATATTAAATAAACAATCACCTTCATTTTTTTTTTCTCCTCTTCATTTCTGATCTCATCCCCATGGATCCCTTTGATTTAATACGCGAAGGTATATATATATATATATATATACACACATACACTCCCATTTGTTTCAGATCTTTTTCTTACGCTTCTCATTAATTTATATATCTTTCATCTCTTTCTTTCTGCGAATTGCAGCTTTGGAATTACTGTTATTGTTGTTGTTATGTGCTTTTTTTGGTCTATTTTCTTAGTCGTTGAATTGCGCAAGATCTCTTTTTGAAGTTCGCGGCTTCTGTATTGGAAGGTTGTGTTCTTTGCGCGCTCGAGCTTTGACTCGTTCGCTGTTATTCCTGTCTTGGTTAATGTTAGTGTCAAATTCGGGTTTGAATGTTCTAGGTTTTGATTTTTTTTTTTAAACGTGTTATTGGGGTTTCTATGTAGGTACTGGTCGGGAATTCTGTGTATTGTTTAATTTCTCTTGGAAGTTGTTTTGTGACATTTTCTGTTATTTAGTACGAAATATTTTTTAGGGTTTTAATCCTTCCTGCTTCAGTTCTGAATTTGGTCAGTGTTCTCAGGAACTTATTCGGGTGTATGTAATGTAAGTTTTGCTATAATTTCCTTAATTTGCGCTGGTTCCTTTTTTGTACAGTTTACCATTATCGGATTCACTTCCAAATTAAAGTGACGAAAAATGGCAAGCTATATTTCATTGCCGTGATAATGAAAAATAGTAGTAACTGCAGTTCTATAGTGGGTTATTTATTTGGCACTTTTTTTATGTTATATGGGATATTATTGAAATTATCTATTGGATGATGTATGGAAATTTTGTGGTGATTTTTTATTTTATTTTTATAAATCCCCCCCCCCCCCCCCCCCCCCCGTTCTTTTTATAGCAGTTTGGTTAATCAACGAGCATGATCAAATTGAACCATTTTCAGGGTTTGGTTGAGGCTGACTGGACATGCGCTGTTACTACTTTTAAAGTCTGTTTATGCTGTAGTTATTTTGTCCATATTTTAGTTAATAATGAACTTATCCAAGAAAGGACCCCTAAGGGATGCAAAGCTATTAAGCCCAAACAAGGCAACAACTCTGAATCCAAATGCAGCAGAGTTTGTTCCTTTTGCCCTCAGATCATCGTCATTATCTGGAACTACCAGCTCGGTAGATGCAACAGCAAAGCTTTCTGCTGCTGGAGCTCTTGGGAAAGCAGTTTTTGATAGATCAGAATCATCCATTTCAAATAATTCTGATGATGAGGTACACCAATACTGGCGATGTCAGCTCCCTGATGATATCACCCCTGATTTCAAGGTCATGGGAGAAGATGAGTCTCGAGTTCTTGATGATCTTTCTTTAGCAGGCTTATCCATACATGATGACAATGAAGCCTCCAGGTTTCCTTCTTCTAAAGGAAGTAAATATATTATAAATGAGCAGGAGGAAATATCTCAACAGCATGTTAATGGCAATAGCTTGGCAGATAAACTAGGGTTTTCCAATTCAAGCTACAGGGAGGACCCATCTTCTGGAAGCTTTTTGAATGTTCTGGCAAAGCCTTGGGAGGGGCCAATTGGGAGTGCTGACCAGTGTATTAGCAGTGGTCAAGAGGGCCTTACTTATGATGACAACTCTATACATGGATACTTAAATGATGTTTTGGTTGAAAATGCAATTGTGGATGATACTGATCTGAATCCTTTGGAGTTTTTAGCTTCCCTGTTCCCTGGTTTTGCAGCAGAAAGCCTTGCGGAAGCTTACTTTGCTAATGGATGTGATTTACATCTGACCACTGAGATGCTCAATCAGTTAGAGGTAGGTTGATTTTCACATAATAACTGAACTGTGGTCAAATTATGGTTCCTTATAAGCTCCTTCTCATGCATTTGACTGTGAAAATGTATGTGTTGTCAGTTACATTTATGCACAATATCTATCTCCTGCTTGTTGCAGTGCAGTATGCTCTTGAGCATTTGAGTAAACTTCTCTACAAACACTTTTAGCAGAAGAAAATTAAATGAATTGAAGTATAATGAATCAAACTTTTCCCATGACTGTTAAAATCAACTCACACACCTCAATTGTTTTAGAAGTTCCGCTCATGTAACTTTTCCATGAGTTGATTTTAGTTTTTGGTAAAAGTTTAACTCATTTTACCTCCTTGATTCGTTTTTTCTTCTTCTCTTGTATAAGTTTGTCCAAATTTGCTCTTAGTACAATACTAAGTCTGATGGCATGGATGCTAAGTATTTAGAGCAATACCTGTGCCTTGTTTTGGCAGGGAAGATCCGGCTCCCTATAAAGTTGTGAGGTGATTCAAGTGCAACCTACCTAGCTTCCAGTTCCTAATCGCTGTTGCCTGGTACTGGGGGGAGCGGTTGTTAGAAATAATCTTATTTTTCAATTTTGATCTACACTCTTTTTGAGTTTAATTTTGTGATAACAGTCCTCTGCAGCATGTTATCCAGGGCCATTGGCATTTATTAACATTTTGTTAGATACATATAATTATGTATTGGTATATGATCAAGTAGTACAATTAGTTCTCCATTCCATGAATACCATAGTCATCTCTTATGATTATTTCCTATTTCTATGGAATATTTTTTAATCTAGGAACTTTATGTTGATAATCTCCCTTTCCCCCCCAACAAATTTGTAGCTTCAAGTTGATGGCGGTTTCAATCAGAATCTGAATTCAAAGACTCTGTCAGCTCCCAATCTCAGTGCAATGGACTACCCTGCACTTACTTCACCAGATGGCCAGACTGCTTCAGTAAAATATGTGGTTGATAATGTCCAACAAAGTGGCAATCCTTACCGATCATTTGACAGTGATGTGCTGCTTTTCAAATCTGGCTCTTCAGTTCCATCTGGGGGTGGTGCTATTGAATTTGCTTCAGCTGTTAGGAAGTTGGCTTCTCAGGATTCTGGTGGTATTTGGAAGTATGAAAAAAATGGCTCTGGTGATGCTGCTATCGGCTCAAGTAGGACTTCAAATGTTCTGGCTAGTGATTACAATGGTGGACAGGGGAGAGCACACTTTGTTGATCGGTTACAGAACGTTGGTTCAGCTCGGGCAGCTCCTGTTTGGCTTGAAACCAGTGATGCAGTTGGTAAATACTTATGTTTATATGCTTCAATTGTGGGATGTATTCTCTGTCCATTATTTTCTTTAACAATTTTGCATGGCAGCAAATATGTTTTCAGAGCTGCGGGAAGAGGCTCGCGATCATGCATGCTTACGTAATGCATATTTTGAGCAGGTGTGTCTTCAATTCATGCTTTGATGAAGTCACTGGCAATTAGAATATGAAATAATGGTTATTTTGGCTTCACACCTCTTACTTGGATCTATTGACACATTCCCTTGACTTTCTCAGCTCATATTAGTGTGTGTGTGTGTGTTTATCTTTGGATATTCAAGTTGACACTGTAGATTCAATAAGAGCTGTTGTTGGGCTGATACCAGTTCAAGAATAAACAACAAAGTCTCTTATTGAGTCATTTGTTTTTGAATCTATTTGACTTTTTTTTTTAAAGTTTAATTGGATTTTAATTTGAAAACAGGCACAGCAAGCCTATCTAATTGGTGATAAAGCCCTAGCAAAGGAACTAAGTGCTAAAGGGCAACTGCACAACATGCATATGAAGGCTGCTCATGGAAAAGCTCAAGAATCCATTTACCGCCAGAGGTTTGTTGTTCCCCAATGCTTTCATTCCTGCTCTCCATGTAAGTTTGGATATAAAAAAAGTTTATATGATGTTACCACCATATTTTGCTGGCCCCACAACCTGTATATATTTATTGACATGAAAGAATTCCTTTTGTTTGGCGAGCTGGCTCTACCCCTTTTGATTGTAAACATATTTTTATTTTTTTCCCCCTTAAATATTTTTTATGCCAATTACTTGTTATTGAGAAGGACAATAATTGTCTCTCGCCTATTTAAGAGGTGTGAACAATCTGAACCCTTCAAATAGAATTTTGTGATGCTAATTTGTTACCCGTTTGCTTCTAAAGAAAACTGTATGAAGCATGAGTGTATTTTAACTCCATGGAGAACATATACTGCACTAAGTTGCTGCAGCTCTTCCTTTTTCTTTGTCACATGTACAGGCTGCCTAACTGTTTATTTCTGGAATGATTACCGAGTCCTATACTCCCATGCCATATCACTGTATGAACCAGAATGTTTATTTACATTGTTTGTTGGGTTCTGCCTCAGTCATTGCAAGTGTTGCTTTTTTCAGAAATCCAGTTGCTCCAGAGGTGCAGGGCAATGGAAGAGGAAATGAGAGGATAGTAGACCTACATGGGTTGCACGCAAGTGAAGCCATTCATGTGCTGAAACATGAGTTGAGTGTGCTGAAAAGCACTGCCATAGCTGCCGAGCAGCGTTTGCAGGTTTATATTCTTGTGGGGACAGGTCATCATACCAGGGGTTCTCGCACTCCTGCGAGACTTCCAATAGCTGTACAGCGTTTTCTTCTTGAAGAGGGCATTGACTTCATGGAAACTCAGCCAGGCCTACTACGTGTTGTGATATATTGAACCAGCCAAGAATGTGTACAAGTTTTTTGACACAGTATAAAGTCCACCAACACGGACATTTTAGTTATTGTTGTATCTGTATATGCCCGAAGAACAGGAAAAAAAAAGAAGAAAAAAACAGTTAGGGGAGAAGGAAAGAGAAGGGTTGTAGCAGAATTGTATCGTTAAGGTTTAGGGGCAGCGTCATTTTCCTTCCGTTAATTTTGTACCCTAATTTTTTTTTTTTATTCAGATGTAACTGATAGAATTCAATTACCCTATAGAACAATTGATTTTCCAAATTAGATTCAATGCCAAACAATTTATATCTCGCAACCTTGCAAATTAGACTCAATTACGCGATAGAACAATTTATTACTATATACGATTTATTTTAATGGTGAGAAGAATTCCATGTAGTCACAAAAGTGACAATCCATCTCCCACTGCAATGATCATGGCCTTGGTATTATCCCGGAGATGAGAACCTTGTCATGTTAATAATGATTCCAGCAAGGTTGAGAGAGACATACTATTTACTAGTCTCACGCAGATAATAGTCTCAACTCTCAGGTGTGTCTCTTTCATGTATGTTCCTTACTAGCACGAGAGATTCAAACTGGGTTTAAATTTACATTGTTTACCTAAACACAAGTTTTGCTTGGAGTAACCCTCCAATTTCATCTCATAGAAATAAATAAAAAACTTATAATTTTGTTTTTGGTAAAGTAGGAAAACAAAGACAGAAAAAAGAAATTACAAAGTAGACAGATCAAGCTGTAATTAGGCAAGAATGCCAACAGGGGATCAAACCAAGCTCCTATATTTGAGGAAGAGGACATTCTTTTTAATCTGATAATATTTTTGAAACACCGATTAGCTGGATGCATGATTTTATCATTTTTCACTTGGAAAATAGGAAAAATGATAATTTTTTTGGTACATATGAAAAATATTACTTTATCAAAACGATTGTTCTATGACAATTTTTTAATTGAAAACATGTGAAAAAAATTATATAGTAAGAAAATAAAAAATACATGTTCGTATCGTATGCATAATTTTATCATTTTTAACTTCGAAAGATAGGAAAAATTTACTTTTTTTGGTACATCTGAAAAAAATTACTTTATCAAAACAGTCTATGACAATTTTTTTAATTGAAAACATGTGAAAAAAATTATATAGTAAGAAAATAAATAATACATGTTCCTATGGTATAAAGATTTATCTAATTAAAAATTACTCTTTAAAATAATTTTATTAATTTTTAGGCTAAATTGTAATTTTGATTTTCTTATAATTTTAAATCTACGATTTTGATTCTTCTATGTTTAAATCAAGACATTTAGTCTCTTATTTTTCACATTGAGTAATTTTGATTTTTTAGTTGATCATCTATAATCAAACATTGATTTTAGAATTAAACTCATGACATTTTATTCAAAAATAAGATAATAAACTATCAAGACACTTGTTTTGTTTAATTAACTTTATAAATATTATTTTGTATATATCATTAGTCAAGAGTTATCAATTTTTTTCGAATTATAAAAATTTATAAATTAATAAATATTTAATATATAATTTTATTTTATATTATGGTATATATTTTAATTTTGAATATTTTACATATTTTAATTTTAATTTTACAAATTAATATATAAATTATTTTTAATCTAATTATATAAATCAAAATAATTACATCAATCAATATGTAAATTATACAAATTAATTAAATTTATTTTAATGTGTAAATTATTTTTATTCTAATTATATAAATTAATAAAATTATAATATTTGATTTTTTAAGGAAACTTACTTGTTAATATTTTCATTTTAACTGTAAGAAAATTATTTAGTAAATAACTTATTAATAACAATTATTTAAATAAATAAAATTACACATGTAAATTACTTTATTTAATTTATAAAAATTATGTAAATTTATTTGTATCTATAAATAATACAAGTTTTTATATTAATTATGAAAATTAATAAATTTTTAATTTTAGGACTGTTTAAATATTATTTTAAATTTACGTAGTTTGTATAAATTACATAAAATAATTTTTGTAAAATATATATATATATATATATGAGTGTGTGTATATATGTATGATAGATGATGATGTTTCACATGAGATTGACTTTTTTTTATGTGAGAATAAAAATCTTATCTTTATTCGTTAGTTTAAAATTAAAGTCTTGTTTAATCATAAAATTTCTATCAGATCTACCAAACAAAAAATTAAATATTTAAAACATTTAATTTATGTCAAGATCGTCACTATAATCATCCTCATTGTTGCAATTACCACCACCATGATCATCATCATGACTACCAATGTTGACACTAACATGTCACCAATGTCGTGATTGTCACCATGACTATCAATGGTGATCATGATAGTGATGTTGTGGTGATGGTGGTAGTTGTAGTGATGATCTTGACATAAATTAAATATTTAAAATATTTAATTGTCTAGTTCTTATAGAAATTTTATGATAAATTTAAATTTAAAATGTGTTAACCTTACATTTCAATCTTAATCAATCTAAGATGATGATGACTTTTCTCACACGAGAATCATCCTTATATGATACGTCATCTATATATATATATATATATATATATATTAGTTTATGTATATATATTTTTTATATTATAATAAAATAAGAACAATATTTTACATATAATAATTTATTAATTTATATCAAAATAAAATTTTATAGTGAAAATACACGTGAAATTAATATTAAATATATTTAAATATTAAATATTTATTTTTTATTAGAATTTTTTATAATTAAAAAAATCAACAACTCTTGAATAATGGTATATGTAATATAATATTAACTAATTAAAACAATTGGTTTAGTGGCTTATAGTTTTGTCTTTTAATAAAGGGTGTTGAATTTAATTCCTACTAATATTTTTTTTGTTTTTCATTTTTATGTAACATCAATATTGTGAATTTGAAATTATAAGAAATTAAAATTACAATTTAACCTAATTTCTAACTAGTTGATAATTTAGAAAAAAAAGTTACTTTTTTATATAAATATTGTTATACTTTTCTTTTTAATCCTAATTTTTATACACTCAAACAATAAAAATATTTTATTAATACCTCTTATTTTTTTAATCTCTTTCTTGTTTCATGATCACATATGTGTTCTCTAAAATGTCTATGTCCCTTGGTTATAGAAAAATTTTCTTTTCTTTTATATCAGCCAACTTTAAAAAAAAATACTACTATTTCTTTAATTGGTTTAATTATCTATTTAATTTTTATAGTTTTCAAACTTATTCTTTTTAATTTTTAAGGTATAACAAGCAAATTTTTTAGTGCTGAAATTTATATTTTAATTCTTAAGAGGTCTTGCAGTTAAACACTAAAAATTTTACTTATTATTAAATTTTAGAGACTGCTTATTAAGTAAAAAAATAAATTTGAAAACGTAAAATCTAAATGAATAATTAAACTTTTTTAAAAGAAATATGCATGCCCCTGTACTGAAACAGCTACCAACAATTCTCCAAACTCGTGTTGTAGGCAACATGATCGGAGACTGAGTTCCGAACTCGAAGATGCACTTGCGACTTCGAGCTGCCACTTCCACTGCAAACCCATTGACCCCACGCGCTCACCTCATCCACTCTCTCCCTCAATGCTTCTCCATCCTCCGCCAGGCCATCGCCGCCTCCGACTTATCCCTCGGAAAGCGCGCCCACGCCCGCATCCTCACGTCCGGCCACCACCCCGACCGCTTCGTCACCAACAACCTCATCACCATGTATGCCAAATGCGGCTCCCTTTCCTCCGCGCGCAAACTGTTCGATACAACGCCCGACACCAACCGTGACCTCGTTACCTGGAACGCCATCCTCTCCGCCCTCGCCGCCCACGCTGACAAATCCCACGACGGCTTCCACCTCTTCCGTCTCCTCCGTCGCTCCGTTGTCTCCACCACGCGCCACACTCTCGCCCCCGTCTTCAAAATGTGCCTCCTCTCAGCTTCCCCCTCCGCCTCCGAGTCCCTCCACGGTTACGCCGTCAAGATCGGATTACAATGGGACGTGTTCGTCGCCGGTGCTCTGGTCAACATATATGCCAAATTTGGACTAATCAGAGAGGCACGCGTTCTGTTCGACGGAATGGCTGTGAGAGACGTTGTTCTCTGGAACGTCATGATGAAGGCTTACGTCGACACATGTCTCGAATACGAAGCGATGCTTCTCTTCTCTGAGTTTCATCGAACTGGATTCCGTCCCGATGACGTCACTCTCCGCACTCTCTCGCGGGTTGTTAAATGTAAGAAAAACATTTTGGAATTGAAGCAGTTTAAAGCTTATGCGACGAAGTTGTTTATGTATGATGATGATGGTTCAGATGTTATTGTGTGGAACAAGGCACTGTCTCGGTTTCTTCAGAGAGGTGAAGCTTGGGAAGCTGTTGATTGTTTTGTGGATATGATAAACTCACGTGTTGCGTGTGATGGCTTGACTTTTGTTGTGATGTTGACTGTGGTTGCCGGTTTGAACTGTCTTGAACTGGGGAAACAGATTCACGGCATTGTCATGAGGTCCGGGTTGGATCAAGTTGTCTCTGTTGGGAATTGCCTTATCAATATGTATGTTAAGGCTGGTTCTGTTTCTCGTGCGAGGTCGGTGTTTGGTCAAATGAATGAAGTGGATTTGATATCGTGGAACACCATGATATCTGGTTGCACGCTGAGTGGTTTGGAGGAGTGTTCTGTTGGGATGTTTGTTCATTTATTACGCGACAGTTTATTGCCAGATCAATTCACTGTTGCAAGCGTTTTGAGGGCTTGTTCGTCTCTTGAAGGAGGTTACTATCTTGCCACACAGATTCATGCTTGTGCAATGAAAGCTGGTGTCGTCTTGGATTCGTTTGTTTCAACTGCTCTGATTGATGTCTATTCCAAGCGTGGGAAGATGGAGGAAGCGGAATTTCTTTTTGTTAACCAAGATGGATTTGATTTGGCTTCGTGGAATGCTATAATGCATGGATACATTGTGAGTGGTGATTTTCCTAAGGCATTGAGGCTTTACATTTTAATGCAAGAAAGTGGAGAGAGATCGGATCAGATTACTCTGGTGAATGCAGCTAAAGCTGCTGGGGGATTGGTGGGGCTTAAACAAGGGAAGCAAATTCACGCTGTTGTTGTGAAAAGGGGTTTTAATTTAGATTTGTTTGTCACTAGTGGTGTTCTTGACATGTATCTAAAATGTGGAGAGATGGAAAGTGCACGCAGAGTTTTCAGTGAAATACCCTCACCTGATGATGTTGCTTGGACTACTATGATATCAGGATGTGTGGAGAATGGACAAGAGGAACATGCTCTTTTCACGTACCATCAGATGAGACTTTCCAAGGTGCAGCCTGATGAGTATACCTTTGCTACCCTTGTCAAGGCTTGCTCTCTTTTAACGGCATTGGAACAAGGGAGACAAATTCATGCAAATATTGTAAAGCTAAACTGTGCTTTTGATCCTTTTGTAATGACCTCACTTGTTGACATGTATGCTAAGTGTGGAAATATAGAAGATGCGCGTGGTTTATTTAAAAGAACGAACACGAGGAGGATTGCCTCATGGAATGCCATGATAGTAGGATTAGCTCAACATGGAAATGCCAAGGAAGCCCTTCAGTTTTTCAAATATATGAAATCTAGGGGTGTAATGCCAGATAGAGTTACTTTTATAGGGGTTCTTTCTGCGTGCAGTCACTCTGGTTTGGTATCTGAAGCCTATGAGAATTTTTATTCCATGCAGAAAAACTATGGTATTGAACCTGAGATTGAGCACTATTCTTGTCTAGTTGATGCCCTTAGCCGTGCAGGGCGGATAGAAGAAGCTGAAAAGGTGATATCATCAATGCCTTTTGAAGCTTCTGCTTCAATGTATAGAACATTGCTTAATGCTTGTAGGGTTCAGGTTGACAGAGAGACAGGAAAGCGTGTAGCAGAAAAGCTTTTGGCCTTGGAGCCATCTGATTCAGCTGCTTATGTTCTTTTATCCAATGTTTATGCGGCTGCTAACCAATGGGAAAATGTGGCGAGTGCTAGAAATATGATGAGAAAAGTAAATGTGAAGAAGGATCCTGGGTTTAGTTGGGTAGATTTGAAGAACAAGGTGCATTTGTTTGTAGCCGGTGATAGGTCGCATGAAGAAACTGATGTGATATATAATAAGGTGGAGTATATTATGAAGAGGATCAGAGAAGAAGGCTATGTCCCTGACACAGACTTTGCACTTGTTGATGTAGAAGAAGAAGATAAAGAGTGTTCTTTATATTATCATAGTGAGAAGCTAGCAATAGCGTATGGGCTTATGAAAACTCCACCATCCACTACATTAAGGGTAATTAAAAACCTCAGAGTGTGTGGAGATTGCCATAGTGCAATCAAATATATATCAAAGGTTTTTAAGCGAGAGATTGTTTTGAGAGATGCAAATCGATTTCATCATTTCAGGAATGGGATTTGCTCTTGTGGTGATTACTGGTGACAATTGAATGTTTCCCTTAACACTATCCCATTATTTAAGTGGGCTTATGTGAGAGCCATTAGCTAACCTTCCTTTGGTTGGCTCCTCTTTGTCATTGACTTGCAAAGTATGCACTAGCTAGGTATAGAGATACACTTGATTTCAGTCTTTAACACATTGTTGTCGAACCGGACCAAATAGGTCGGTTAAACCAAAATTCAGTTGCTGGGCCAGTTTGGTCAATCTTCAAAACTGGTCTTATAAAGAATTAGTTGTTCAAAATCGGCTAGAACCAATCCGGACTTGTTTGTTGGAAAAATATTTTTTTAATAAAACATTTAATATTATAATTTATAATGATTGATACAATTTTATCTTAATATTATGATAATGGATAAGTATTTGAAGCAGCCTTTACTATAACTAAAAAGCTCATTGAGTTTGTGTGGCCTAAAGGAGAGAAATGGGAAAGATGAAAATAAATAAGAGAAATAGGTGGTAAATATAATAAATTTTAAGAGTGTTTGATTTTAGAGAAATAAGAAAGAAATAGGATAGCCAGAAATGGGAAAAAGAACCAAAGAATTATTCACAATTGATATCGGGTTTGGATGTTTGAAACTTGAACCCGAATCCAACCAAACAAAAACGATCTTGCATGCAAGTTGTATCTTTGAAAGGAGGTGAATTTTATGCGTTGCACTACAATTGCACTTGTCATCTTTCTCAAACATAACGCATCTGCTTATAACAATTTTCTTTGACACGAGATCATGCCATTTGCAAGCTTTAGTTTCTGCACTTATGCCTAAGAGAACACACGCTAGAAACTCTTGTTATTAAGCCTTTTCCTTTTGTTGTTAGGAATATGCACATGACCAATATTGCAACCGAACACCCTAAAGTAGTCAACTGAAGGTTTGAAACAATGAAACCTCACCATGCTTCCTTTGGAGTCATATCCTTCACTACGTGTATATTGTATGACATCGATTTAGCACATGGAAAGCCCAGTTGACAGCTTCAGGACAGAATTCTTTAGGAACTTGTTTCTCTGACAGCATGCAACATACCATTTTCATGATTACTGTTCGGTGCTCTGCAATCCAATTTTACTGTGGGGTGTAGGCTGTAGTGAGTTGCCTACCAATGCCATTTGAACTGCAAAATTTGCTGAATTCCGATGAGGTAAACACTGAACTCCCCACCTCTATCAGAACATACCCTATTTCTTTATCCTCCTAACTATTGAAGATTTTAGTTAAATACAGCAAAAGCTTCTGACTAATACCATGTCACCTAATTTGGTTATATAAATTAGATTTTTCTTCTTCTTCTGAATCCTGATTCATTAATGGTTTTGATATTAGCACGCTAAAGTTTATACAGCAGTGCCTTTTATGTTAGTCACAGTCGCTGAAATTGGATTGAAACGAATGCAGTGAAAAACATTTTTTAGTGGTCATACGAATTTTGGCGTCAATAAAAGAGGCTTTTACCAGGAATAATAATCGCCGGCGATAGCTTTGGACATCCCAACCTTGCCGGTAAATATATTAGTGGCTATTTTTATTGCCGTTTAAGGCAAAATATATAATTGCATTAAAATGTCTGAGTGTCATCATTATATATTGACGTGTGGTTAATATAATGAATCAGACTTAAAAGTCCACTACCGCAAGGCCTATTGCATGTGACCCTAGGAATGGCAAAGAGCATCTAACTTTCCTGCCAAGTGAAAGTCAACCTAACTTGTATCATAAATTTTCTGATGCCAAACTGAGAGAGGAACTGTATAGAAATTAACCATGTACTCCCATATCAACATATACCAAAGCTTATAGTGTTGCTTGAAATCTGTGTTTCTATGCACCATGTTTGTTCTTGGACCAGTTCAAATCAGGTGTTTATGTACAGAAAAGATTCAGTTTCCTTTTGATAATGTTTTCTAAGCTTTTAGCTGTTCTAAATAAGTAAGCTTTAAAGGTTATTGTCAATGGAATGCGCCCCACCATGGACCGAGCCCGAGGCTAGGGGTGCCCTTTCCCACTTTGTTTCTCATATTTGGATATATGCTTTCTAAGGCTTGTATAGTATTAGAGTTATTAGGAAGAAATTGGTTACCTCTGGTAGCTTTTCTGTTAAATGCTAGTTACAACTTATCATCATTTCCATGCTTTGTCTATAAATTTGACATCATGTACTGTCAACAGTGTGAGATATCATTTTCTACCGAATATCATAAATAAAGAAAGTGTTTCTTTCTCTTATTAGTGTTTCCTGATATATATATATATATATATATATATATATATATATAGTGGAGAATATAGCGCCTGCAGCTACATTAGCCGTGTTGGACAAGCTCGAAGTGAAACTTGTTGGCATTGATGGTGGGGTGCGCTTTTTATTGTCATAAAAGTAAAAAAAAAATAAATATTTTATAACAAATACGTTCCTCCGTGCCAAGTAACCTATTTTTACTAATAGTTACACTTAATCGCGAAATATATTTGTCACACTCCTATAAACTAAAATTTGTATATTTTTATTTTTTATGATTGTATTTGTTAGCAAATTATAAAAGTGACTATTAAAAATAAAAGAAGAAAGGATAACGGGAAAAAAGAAAGAAAGAAAAAATAAAAACAAATTTCGCCATGTGAAACTTTTAACACATATTTTTATTTAGGTGTGATCACACATATGTTATCATATATCTAAAAAGAATATATATATATATATATATATATATATATATATATATATATATATATATATATATATATATAAAAATAATATAATATAATTTATAGTGTGATTAAAAATATAAAAAATAAAAAATATTGACAAGGTGTTTAAAATAAAAATTGATTCATATTACATTACTCTTATTCTTATCAAATCAAAGGAATAGTTAAAAACTAACTAAGGAATAGTTAAAAACTAACTAAAGCCAGTTCACCTCAACTTGAAATGAAATAAATTATTATTTTTTTTTTCTTCACCCTTTGGAACCTTGGATCAATCGTTGGACACTTAACCTAACCTTTTCGTTCCACCGAGTCACATGAAGAAAAATATGACAAACCAATCTTGTCCAACACAGCTATTTCATTTTTACTCTCGCAAGATGCATAGAAGTTTGCTTTGGCACTGTACACCTCGTCTACTCTAGCAAACAAACAAACCCGACGTATACTTCTGAAACTCACTTGACTACTTCACATTCACACTCACTGTTCTGCGTTGCGTCCTACGTAGTAACCAGGACCATGAATTCCAACATTGATTCAACAGACCATAGCCAGGATCAAAGCAGAAAACGAAACCTACCCGATGCTGATGATTCTCCGGCGCCGAATTTCCACATTGATTCATCAGACCATAACCAGGACCAAAGTAAAAAACGAAAGCAACCCAATGATGAAGATTCTCCATCGCTTGAATCGCCTTGTTCCAACATGAACCCCAGAAGGTGCCTTTTTTTCCCTCTGTTTTTTTGGGTAGACACTTCATGAATTTTGCATCTTCTTCATTTTTTTATTTAAGAAAAGCCATTTTATTTGTTTGCCCCTTCTTTTCGAGTTTTGCATTTGGTGCGGGTAATGTTGCAATATGCATGCATGCCCCCATTTACGCTTTTCGTGTTTTAGGCATAAGGGTTTTGGAAATAATAATGATAAAGATTGCATTTTTCTTATTTTCTAGATCCTTTCTCTTCGAGTTTGATAATAAAGATTGCGTTTTTTTTTGTTATTTTCTTGCTCCTTTCTGTTCGAGTTTGATCATAAAGATTGCGTTTTTTTTGTCATTTTCTTGATCCTTCCTCTTCGAGTTTGATCATAAAGATTGTGGTTTTGCTATTTTCTTGACCGAGTTTGACAGAGGGAAAATTTTGTTTCTTTTATCAATCATGCGTTTTGGGTTTTCCCTATAGGTATCAGATAGAGGTGTATGAAGTTGCAAGGAGAAGGAACACTATAGCTGTGTTGGATACAGGGTCAGGTAAGACCCTGATTGCTGTAATGCTTATGAAAGAGGTTGGTCAAGCCATCAAGACTAGTGGTGTAAAGAAGCTGATTATTTTCTTGGCTCCCACAGTTCATCTTGTCAATCAGGCATGTCACACAGTTTTTTCTTCCCTTTCTGCTTTTGCTTCCTGTTAGTTTTTTTCTCCCACAAATGTGGTATTGAAAGCTTAAAGCTCTCGAAACAGAGAAATCTCGGTATGGGAATTCAAAACCTCTATTATTCAATAACAAAACTGTGGCTTTATGCCAGCCTTACAAAACTCGAATAAAATCAAAAGATAACAACCACGTTCACATTACCTAAAGACATGATAAATCTCATTAGGAATAGAAGTTATGCTAACTCCTAATAACTAGGAATTTATTAACATAACAGCAACTAACATGGTCTTAACGTGACAAGTCTTATTGGCTTAGAGGTCCTACATATCCTCCCTTAAACTGACCTGCAAACTGCAGTCAGTTTATTTCTGGTGCCAAGCAGATCTCTTAATCTCGAGAATAACTACAGCTTCAAGGGCTTAGTCATAATGTCAGCAATTTGATCTTTCGAACCACAGTGCACCAACTCAACAACACAATCTTTTGTTAAATCATAAAGAAAATAAAATCTTATGTCAATGTGTTTACTTCTACCATGTAAACAGGATTCTTTGAAAGTTTAATAAATGAGCTATCGTCACAAAACACCACATTGAACTCACAAAGTGGCACCAACAATAGACCCACAGTAAGGCTTTTTGGTTGCACATCTTCTCTTCTTCACAGCTTCTTGAGCAATATCCTTCTTATGTTGCTTTCGGTACTGTCTATGTTTTATATTATTCCTGATTTTGTATTTATTATTAGAATATTCTATTTCCTATTAATCATTAATTGATTGATCTTGTAATCAATACTGATTCCTTTTTCCACATTATTAGCATGAGGTGTGGTCTACATTAACACACAACATTACACAGTAAAATACTGTTATATGGTATCTAGAGCTTAAGTTATTCTTGACAGAGGAATAACGAAAATTGTGTTCCACCAGGGTCAGTAGGTCCCTGGTGGATCTCTTTGCTAACATCTCTCTTTCCGGCAATTTCCCCCCTTTTCGCCACAACATTCCTTCCGTGTGAACAGTAATGCGCAAACGGTGAGTGCGCTTACACTGCCACTGCATTGCCATCAGATTGTCCACATACAAGCTAACTATAAGAAATCTTCTTCATTGTTCTGTCTTTGTAAACAAAGTGGGCTGACAAAAACATTTTTCTAACATCTCCTTGGCAAAATAGGATTCAATATTATTGTACCAAACTTGAGGAGCTTGCACATTTATTCTTCACTTGCAGCAATATCCTCCCTTTATGGTGGGAGACAATGTCCTGGGTAAATTTATCAACAGCAATGCCTCAAAATCCTAGGTAGGGATCACTACCTGCAGCATGGACACGGGGTTGCTGAAGGGAAAAAGTCGACAAGATGGAAGTGTTGGTGGATTGCCTTAACATCCACAATCTGGCAGCACAGAAATAAAATAGTCTTCCAAAATGCTACTTTTGATGGAAGTAAATTGATGGATGATGCGGTCCTTTTAATCTGGACATGGATCAAAACCATGGAGAAGGACTTTGTAATGCATATTAATCAATGGTCATCCAATCTCAAGGAAGGGTTTAAAAGTTAGGAGGGACTGGGTGTGGATGGATTATGTAACATATTAGTGTGTTTTCAGCTTGGTCCAGCTTAAAGGATGGAACCCTGCTGGATGCATAATTACCCATATGTATCCATAGTACCACTGGTACTATTTCAATCTATAATATATCTATTTTTGCTGAGCAAAAAAATAAAATAAAATATAGGGCTTTTTGATTCTTCTCATACCCTTAAGGTTGCTCAATAAACACTGCCTCATTCAACTCACCATGCAGAAATGCACTTGTTACATCAGGCTGGTACACAGTCCACCTTTGTGGGCTACAAGGGCAAGAATCATTCTAATGGTATCCCGACTAGCTACTGGAGCAAACACCTTGGTGTAATCTATTCCAAACTGGCCACAAGCCGAGCTTTATATTTATCAACCTCACCATTGTCATTCAACTTGCTCTTAAATATCGATTTCACTCCTATTTTGGCTCCATCTAGTAATGCTGCTAATTCCCATGTTCCATTCTTCTCAAAGGCTTTGATTTCCAAATCCATAATTATGAGCATTTGGCAGCTTCTTCGAATACTGAAGTTAGGGGTGGACTCTGATCAATCCAAACCAAATTGATGAGAAAAATCTGAATTGGTTCAATTTGGATTTTAAAATACCAAACCCAAAGACATTGGTTTGGGTGTTTGAAACTTGCAGAACCCGAACTGAACCAAACAATAACGATTCTGTGTGCAAGTTGGATCAATTGAAGGAGGTGAGCTTGTACACTCATACTATTTTATGAGTTGGACTGCAAAATTGACAACCACAGTTAACTTCTTCTGGGTAGGGGTGATCAAATTCTCTTTTGGGAGGACTCTTGGGTGGAAAGAGGGATTAGGTTAAAAGATAAGTTCCCGGAATTATACAATCTCTCATCTCAGAAATTTCACACAGTGGCAACGATGGGAACCTTCAGTGAATCTGGGTGGGAATGGAGCTTTTCTTGGAGGCGAAATCTGTTTGATAGTGAAATGGGAAGAGCTTCTGAGTTTATTGATCAAACTGCTGCAATTAGGCCTTCTACAGCTTTAAAAGATTCTTGGTTATGGGGAGCTGACTCAAAAGGAATTTTTTCCACTAACTCTGCCTACCTTGATATTAAAGCTGATCATCTTAATGAAGATCAATGTCTTGGTTTCCAGCACTTATGGAACATCAAAATCCCTCCTAGAGCCCTAGTATTTGCTTGGAGGCTTCTATGGGACAGATTGCCCACTAAGGATAATCTACTTAGGAGGAATGTCACTATTGATAATGACCTGTGCCCTTTTTGTCAGAACAAAGCTGAATCTGCCTCCCACATATTCTTCTTGTGTCCTAAAGTTATGCCTCTATGGTGGGAATTCAGCTCATGGGTAAAGGAACCTAGAGTGCTTCATTGGAGACCTTTGGATAATTTCATCCAGCATTTCTCTACGGCAGGTCTGAAAGACACCAACAGAAAGTGGAAAATCTGGTGGATAGCAGCTACAACATCAATATGGAATCTTAGAAATGACATTATCTTCAACAATAAGCCTTTTGTCATCTCTAAATTGGTGGATAATACAATTTTCCTCTCTTGGTCCTGGATGAGGGGGTGGGAAAAGGATTTTCATGTTCCTTTTCACCAATGGTCCTCAGCTATGGTAGTAGCTTTTAAGTAATGTTTGTCTTGTTGGGATGGGTTGTTTGGTTTTTGTTGGGTCGGTAGCTTCTGTTTATTGCGGTTTGTTTCAGGAGGCTCTACCTCCTGTGGTCTGTTATAGTACCTCTGGTACTTTGTATCTTCTATCTTTAAACTAATATATTATATTTTTGGCCGTTAAAAAAAAAAAGTTAACTTCTTCAACAGTAGTACTCCAATTGCACTTGTCATCTTCCATGATAGTTCGACCAATAGCCTGGAAAAGGTAGTTTTTCACCTTTAGATCTTTCAGTTCCTGTTCCTTGATAGTTTTCCTCTGAGCTTTTGTCGGCTTAATCCCATATGCTATCATGAGAATTCCTGTCTCCACCAAATGCTAATACTCCTTAGATTGAAGAAGATTCTACATGAGCATAGCCCAATGTTCATAATGGCCATCAAACTTAGGTATGGCTTGTTGCACAAAATTGCTTCCTTTCGCTGCCAACTCACCCTCCCCTATTTTGTTCACCAAATGTTTCTCTCACACATTAGGGGACTGCAGTTCCTAACTTACACCACCAAGCCCCTTTTGTGGAGCTCTAATGCCAATTTGTTGAAAGCTTAAAACAGAGAAATCTTAGTATGGGAGTTCAAAAGCTCTATTATTCAATAGCAAAACTGTGGCTTTATGCCAGCCTTACAAAACAGGAATAAAATCAAAATATAACATCCATGTTTACATTACCTGAAGATGTGGTAAGTAAATCTGACAAGGATAGAAGCTAAATGGAGATATAAGATTAGGGAGGGGGAAGAGGCCGCGGGTTCGAATCCCCCAACTGACATTTCTAACAAAAACTAACACACTAACATTTGCCGATTAATAAAAAAAAGGAATGGAAGCTAAACTAACTACTTAAAACTAGGACTATATTAACATAACAACAGCTAACATGATATTAATATGGTAAGTCTTATTGATTTAGAGGTCCAACATGTGGCTGATGAGATGTTGTACTCTTCCTTCATAACAAAGTGCATGGTTTATTCAGTCACAGGTTAAACTTATTTGGTGTTTGTGTCCACTTTGCAGCAATTCAAGAATATAAAATTTCTGACTGATTTTCAAGTTGAGGAATACTATGGGGCTAAAGGAGTTGATACATGGACTTTGAAGACGTGGGAGAAGGAGATTAGTAACAATGATGTATGTTTATTTATTAACCTGCTAATTGATTGTCACAAAGATACTTTAGGCTTACTTTGTTTCGGTGAATTTTACTTTCATTGATTTGTGCAGCATTGTTCTGGGCCCAATGGCATTTACCTTAAGATCTCTTATAGTAGTCTTGTTAAAGTTAATTTATTGTATAACTATATAGCTTACATGTTTTCATTCATTAATCATGGGACACAAGATATTACATAATTAAGAACTTGTGGTATTTTCTTTGCCACTATCTTGGTCCATGTCCCTCCATCTTTGCTCAACGTTGATTGATTATATGGTACCATTCTGTGGTTGTCATGTGTTTATGATGCTCTTACTGGTTTTTGATTCTCCATTTTTATTTTATGTGAGATATTAGCTTGAAAAGTGTATAATTAATTTAACTAGTGAATTTTTTAATTGTTCTGAATTCCTAGCCTTGAATAATAGTTAATTAGTTATGTCAACAGCATTGTTGTGGTGAAATATTATTCAAACTCTTGTTTGATTAGTTTGTAATAACACAATGAATCAACAAGTATTCATTTTAAACAAGACAGTGTATTGTTAATTTCATTCTTAAATTTTTGGGGTTTACTTAGTGTTTTGTAAAACAAAGAATATTCTATAGAACTTAGTCTTAAAGCATTTATGGTGTTTAGATTTGAAGCTCAGAATTTCTGGCACTTGCAATGATTCTTAATAATGAATTTGTACCATTTAAAACAACTCTGTTTTTTGGGGAAATTGTTGTTATTTGATAAAATAAATAGGATGTATTAAAGGAAAAAAAATCAATGTGGAGAGCATTCGAACTGCTCCCGTGTGTTGAATATTTCTGCTTTATTATTATATTTAAATTCTTTTATCACAACTATAAGTATTAACAAGCATCACTAAGTTGTTTTCACTTTTGATGATTATCATTTATGGTTCTAAGTGAATTTTCAAATAGCCTTTTGTGTGAACCTCAAGTCTCAATTATGCTGATAAACTCATGAATACCCTTGACTTAGATCTATGGTTGCTATTAATATCTTTCTGTCTTTTAGGTTCTGGTTATGACACCCCAGATTCTTTTGGATGCGTTAAGAAAAGCATTCCTGCGTATGGAAATGATATGCTTGATTGTTATTGATGAATGTCATAGAACAATTGGCAATCATCCTTATACAAAAATAATGAAGGTGAGGCTACAAAATATTATCCTTTTTTTCCTTGTAGGTCATGCATGATTTCTCTATCTTCTTGTCAATTAAAATTTTTGGGGTTAGAGAATAGATTTACAAATAGCTATTGTCTTATGCCAATGAAGGAATTTTATCACCAAGCTAATGAAAAGCCAAAGATTTTTGGGATGACAGCATCACCTGTTGGTAAAAAAGGTAATTGTTTATGTGCCAACTTTGACAGCATCACCGGTTGAAAAAGGCTTTCCTTGTAATTTGTGACTATCCAATTTATTCCCCAATCCTCATATAGAGGGTTCTTCTTTGTTTATTTATTTTGTAGTTAGTTTTGCTTCTTCATTCTCATTTTAAAAAAAAATCCTTGTGATTCATCAATACAACATCCATTGTAAATTTGAATGTCTTATTTCTTTCACTAAAAAGAGTAAATGAAAAACACACTTAAGAAGACAAATCAGTGAAGATGACTATGACTACCTACAGTAAGAAAGAAACAAAAACACTAAATTAGAAGTAGAACAATCTTCTGAAACTGGTAAATAGCTAGTACTTGATTCATTTTGTTCAACTTACTTGTGCCCCGGAAGTGTATTGTTTTCACATGTTTTATTAGAGTGTGCCCCCATTTTTAAATTTGTGACCTGTTAAGTATCACCAAATTTCTTACCTTCCCTGTCATATAGTATACTTTTTTCTTAAATTGTATGATGTATGTCTGTTTTAAAAGAGTTTGGTCCTATTTATTTCCCCTCGATTACCTTCCCCATGATGGGGAAAAATTTGTTTTGTGATCTGACTGCTAAAATCTCTGTATAGTTTTTTTTTTAATTATTTGATAGAATGAAAGGGCCTTTTAGGGTAAAAATCTACTCAATCTGCCTTGCCTTTGTGCTGCTTCCACTTACACAAAAAATATATATTTTAGATTCAACATTCTTGTATAAGTCTTCCAACGTGATTATAGAAACTGAAAAACATTAATAAAAAAAGAGAAAAATTTAAAAGTGTATTTGTACTTGTTTTACTTGTATTTGCCACCCAATTTCAAAACAACAAATGCTTATAATATAGGGGGCAAATGCTCAAAATTTTGAAAATTAGGTGGCAAAATGCATGACATATTGAAAGTTGGGTGGCAAAATGTGCAAATTTCATAGTTTGGTGACAAAATTCGCAAAAACGTGAAAGATAGTGGCAAAAAGTGCAATTATTCTTGTAACATAAAAAATAAATAAAAAATAATTTTATTTTAGGAAAAATACTATAGTAAAATGTTTAAATTTTTTCGGGTTAAATTTAATTTTTTAATTAGTATAAAACCTTTAACACATTTTTATACTCTATTTCTTTAACTTCTATCTTTCCTATTTATTTTTCTCTTATTTCTTTCCATTCTATTTCATTTCTAATCTATATAGAGCAAAAAAGCCCTTCCAAGGGACAGCTATGGTTTTAATCAATATGTTTTGTGCGAAAGATGAAAGTTTTAGCCATTGCTGCAATTTGCAATTTAAAAAATATGGATATGCAATTTATCTCTGCTTCAAATACAACCATCAAGTTAACTTTCTTTTCATATAAAATAAAAGCTCTCCAGCAAGCGTATTTATCTAGTTATTTTAAATTAGAATTTGATGTATTTATGCCATGATTTGCTGTGCCCTGCCTCCTGATGAAGCTCTTCACTGTGCATTTTTTTAATGATTGCTTTTTTCTTAAGGAATTATTATTTTGTGATGTTCATATTACGACAATCACTTGGAGTCCATATTGTGAATATAAAGACTTGCTATAATATGTAATTTATGTATTATATCCTGAATCAGGTGTTTCCTCTACTATGGATTGTGAGGATCAGATATCAGAACTTGAAAGCATCTTGGATTCTCAGGTAATTAATCTCTTGACTTTGATTTGAACTAATTTTTCCACGAGTGCACTTGTGATAGTATGTTTATACCAATAAAAGGTAAATGCTTTTTTTTGTTTTTTTCTGTAGAGATATACTGTTGAAGATCGGACAGAGATGGATAGGTGTGTCCCATCTGCTAAAGAGAGTTGTAGATATTATGACCAAGCACGATTTTCTGCTTTGAGTTTGAAACCAAAGATTGAAGCCTTGTCGTTCAAGGTATCTGTGGGTCATCTTGCTATGTACAAAATACACTGCTTTTCTGCCCCGTACTCGTTATTTCTTACAGCAAAAGATACTGACTGAATTTAATCTGTTTGGACAGTTTGATGCATTGTTATCAGAAAATCAAAGTAACTATAAGGATGTGGAAAATAAATTTAAGACACTTTCTCAGCGGATGTCCAATGAACTTGCAAAAATTTTACATTGCCTTGAAGATCTTGGGATCCTATGTGCTTATGAGGTATTTATCAAACTTTCATTGCGGGGAAAAAGTTGTGCGATACAGAAAAAGAAAGGGAAGCTTTTGTTTAATGGAATTTTAAAGCTGACATAATTTCTGATGTTTTTAACAAGGGTTTACTGCTGCCAGTAAATTATTAATGTTTTGTAATTAAGGAAGAGTCACTGAAGTCTCTATTTTTGAATTGGGGATATATTTTGTTAACCAATCCATTGCTTCTTATAAATCAGATGAAAAATATCAACTCTCACCCACTTAAAGTTTTTTGCTTTGAGGTGGGGTAGAAAGTCTTCCTGATATGTAAAAATATCACCATATAGTCGCATTGAATTTACACATTTATATACATACACCAATAAGGGGTTATTGCTGATGGTAAATTATTAATGGTTTGTAATTAAGCAAGACTAATTAAAGTTTCTCTGTTTTTGAATTGGGTTTATATTTTGTTAACAAATCAATTTCTTCTTATTAAATCAAATTAAAGATATCAACTCTCAATTAACCCACTTAAAGTTTTGGCTCCGAGGTTTCTTTCTTTTACCTTCACTGATTATGTGTAGCAAGCAAATCTTAATGATATGTAAAAATATCACCATATATTAGAATAAAATGTACATATTTATACACATACATCAGTATGTACATGTAGAAATTGACAAGCCACCAGATTTTTTTAATCATAGGCTTATCTTTTGTTCCTGACACACACACATTATAACATGTCTAGCTTTACGCAGGCTGTTAAAATCTGTCATGAGAATTTTTCCAAATCTGAAGGAGAGTGTGAAATTTACAGAAAAGGTTATCTTCAATGTATAACTTTTCTTGAAGAAGTAATCAAATTAATCGAAGAATCCCTCCATCTTGGTATGATTTTTTTATAGTATCTTCCCCCCTCCCCCTATTTGGGCTATTGATGTTTTTGAATCTTTATGCATTTTTGAGAATTGAAATTGCAAGTATCTATATCTAATTCAGGCAATCTGGAATATTTTTATTAGTTTATCTGCTACTAGTATATTTTAAGAAATTCTTTCGAACTCTATTTGTCATAATATGTGGCAAGATTTTATGCTGATGCTATAGTATGTAGCAATATTTTATGTCAACAACAATTTTTTATTCATGTTTCTTTGGTTTTAGAATAGTTAGTTTCCTCTTTGAAAGGGCCCCATTTGCAGACTTTCCATTGGTGCATTCTGCTTTTGACATCACAAGCAATCTGTTGCAAAGCCAAAATGCTGTGGATAAATGGATCTTCCTTTGTTGGTTTCATATTCAGTTCATAATTAGCCAAAAAATTACAGTAGCATGTCCTTTTAGACAGCTTTTGGAGAAATGACACATGCTAAATGCTTATGAGGCTATGGTAATTTGTTCATTCATTGCACTTTGCCTTAATCTTTGCTAACTAATTAACTATTATTGCTGCAGCTGATAAAAAGATTTTGGAGGTTGATTTTAATTATTCTCAGGCAGAAGATTTGGGATACATATCTCCCAAATTAATTGAACTTATTAAACTCTTTCAGTCATTTGGGTATGGAGCTATGATCTGCCGTTCTGGTCATATAAATAGTTTTTCTATGCAATAAAGTTGTATTACATATCATGGTAAATTGGTAATCTATCATTCTTTGTCTTTATAGAGAATCTAGTCAGGTGTTGTGCCTTATTTTTGTTGATAGAATCATTACCGCAAAGGTGATCCAAAGATTCGCAAAGACAGTTCCCAATATTTCTCATTTCACAGTTTCCTATTTAACTGGTAACAATACATCGGTTGATGCTCTGGCTCCTAAGAGGCAGAAGGAGATATTGGATTCTTTCCGCTCTGGAAAGGTATTTTGTTTATTGCATCATGTGAAACAAATGATGTACAATAAATTTGTCCTAAATGTTGGTGTTGAAAATCTAATAATAGATTATTAATTCTTTTTTTAGGTCAATCTATTATTTACTACTGATGTACTTGAGGAAGGAATTCATGTGCCAAACTGCTCATGTGTGATACGTTTTGACCTCCCAAAGACAGTTCGTAGTTATGTCCAATCTCGTGGAAGATCTAGGCAGGCAAACTCCCAATTTGTTGTGATGTTGGAGAGGCAAGTATTCTGATTTTCACAATCTGTTTGATGTTGGAGATTTCTTCTCCCCTGAACACTCTTAGTACTTATTTAAGGATTGTGCAGTCCAGATTTTGAAAGAATAATATGCAAGCTGGGAATGGAAAACATCTGTTCTCCAGCTTGAGGGGGAGTGTTGGAAATATGAGCATTTAATGTTTATTTCCTTTCCAAGTAGCTTAGTTAATATTTAGCTGAGTTCAATGTATCTTGGAAAGTTGTGATATTTTACTTGTTCTCTTGAAAATAGCTTTAGTTATTTATTATCTATGTAATCATTCTGATTATAAATAGATCAATCTGCTGGGTGGAAGGATAACCGAAAAGCATATTAAGAAAATAGTCTTTGTTTCTCTCTTTTCACACTTAATTATCAACATTAACCCTTGTATCTACAGGGGAAACTTGAAGCAAAGAGATCAACTCTTTGATATCATTAGGAGTGAGCGGTCCATGACTGATGCATCTATTTATAAAGAACATGAATCTAGTTTAAGGGCATGTATGGTGGGGAAAACAAATGCATACTATGTGGAATCCACTGGAGCATCTTTCACTTTAGATTCTAGTGTTAGTCTCATCCACCGATACTGTGGAACACTCCCTCGAGATAAGTAAGATTATATCCTGTTGTCCTTGTATGCTTTTTAACTATTTGAAATTGAAACATAGTCTTTACATACTTCTGCATGCAATTTGGATTAGGTACTCCTGTGTAAAGCCCAATTTTGAGTTTCTGTCTGTGGAAGGGGGTTATCAGTGTAAATTAATATTACCATCTAATTCAGCTTTCCAAACAATAATTGGTCCTTCTGGAAAAGATATGCGTTTGGCAAAGCATCTTGCATGTTTCGAAGCTTGTAAGAAGCTGCATCAAATGGGTGCCTTAAATGAACATTTGGTTCCATTAATTGAAGATTCTTCAGAAGATGACCATATTGTGAAAAATAAAGAATCAAGTTCTGGTGCAGGTATAATTTATCTGCTAATTATTTTTCATTTATTTTTTTTATCATTGTCTGTAAATTGTGGGGAAATATTTTGCTTAATTTGAAATTTTCATTAACACCTCAGACTTCCCAAACAATGGCTGTGCATATTTCAAATATCATTTGCAATTTTTTTAATACAATTTTTATCCCTTTTAACTACATGCAGCACTGCACAAATTGATTTAATAATAAATACTTACAAAACATCACCCCCGTGTATTTTGTTTGCAAACAACCACTACGAACTTCTGAATCTGTGTTGCAAAATTTGCATAATTGATTTTTTAAATTCATACAAAAACCATTTGTCTGCCGATGTGTGTTTGGATTAGCTGTGAGCAAAAGATTATCCATTAGTTGATTATATGTATGATTTATTTTTTTCAAATCAATTATTATAAGATTAGTTTCATGTTTAGAAGATGTATGTACTGAAAAGTGATTTCATGGTAATATGTTTATTTGGATTGTATGAAATAATTTAAAGAATTGTTTTTTGGTGGCAAAAAAGTATTTCTCTGCCCTAGTTGTGAAATAAGCAAGAATCAATAATAAAGCTTCAATTTTATGGGGAAAAAATTGTTTTTACCCTAAGGCATCAACCTTTTCAAAACAGTGTTTATGATGATAAAAGTCTATTATATGGTAGTTTTTCATTTGTACTTCTATTTTTGTAATTAATTTTTTTTTCCTTCTAATTATTCAATATTTTTCAATGTTAGAAATACAATAAATTAAATAGATACTATTGGTCAAATGCAAGCATGTGATGAATTATTTCCATTTATTAGGTATAAGGTAAACTATTGTGAGTTTATCAACCCTCAACAAGATTACATAAACTCATGAGTTTGACAATTTATGATGTTATGTTAGGTTTGGATATTTGGTATTTTTAATATTATTTTGGTATAAGGTAATGATTTTATTGACCCTCCACAAGTTTACACATGCTCCCAAGTTTGACAACCATGGACTGAATGAGTATGCATGCAGATTTGAAATGTTTAAGCTTCATGGGACCTATGTCAGAATGTGTCGGATGTTGCATTGTTCCTTTTATATAGGAATCTACTGAATGTTTGTTTGCATTGAAATGCATGTTGATTTTGCTTTGCTTTTGACATTTGAAGGGACCACAAAAAGAAAGGAGTTACATGGAAAAGCTAACATTCATGCATTAAGTGGTGCATGGGGAGACAAACTCACTAGAGTCAAATTTAATGCGTATAAATTTGAATTCACATGTAATATTGTAAGTGAAATATACTCTGGGTTTGCTCTTTTGATTGAGTCAGAGCTTGATGAGGATGTGGGAAATGTAAATTTAGATCTTTATTTAGTCTCAAAGATTGTGAAAGCTTCCGTCTCTTCATGTGGGCAAGTTGATTTGGATGCTGAACAGGTATAAAAATAAGGATTGATCCAAAGTAGTATATAGGACTAATCTCATTTTGTTTTGAAAGTTAACTTGATGCTTTGTTCTCTACTAGATGATGAGAGCAAAATGCTTCCATGAGCTTTTTTTCAATGGTTTGTTTGGGAGACTGGTCTTGAAGTCCAAATCAGCAGGAGAAAGGGAATTTTTACTTCAGAAAGACACAAACTCATTGTGGAGCCCAAAACACTTGTATTTGCTTCTACCACTAGAGAAATTGAATGATATCTGTGAGGGATCTTTGCAAATTAATTGGTGTGGAATTAATTCTTGTGCTTCTGCTATCAAATTTTTAAGGAGGAAATTTTCTTTGGTCACTGGAGATTGTGATGATAACGGCACAATCACATCACCTCATGATACCAGTTCATCAGAGATGGAATGTGTAGGAGCAAACAAGATTCACTTTGCTAATTGTGTGGTTGATGCTGATAATATAAAAGACAGGGTAGTTTTGGCCATTCACACTGGGAAAATATATTGTATTATTGAGATCGACAGTAACCTATCTGCTGAAAGTCCTTTCTATGGAAACAATGAAAAATCAAAGGAAAGCATTACCTTCTCGGATTATTTCAGCAAAAGGTGCATAAATTGTTTTATCCCGCCTCATGCTTTTTCTTGCCCAATCAACTTAAAATTTTGATATACTTTACTAAACAACTTAAAATTTTGATCAGTTATGGAATTTCACTGAGACATCCTGGACAGCCTATGTTACGGTTGAAGCAAAGTCATAATCCACACAATCTTCTTTTCAACTTCTATGAGGAAGGTTAGTTGTTCCTAATTGAAGTTTTTATCTTGTGGCTCTTAAATGCTGTTTCAAATTTCTGTATTATGATTTTAATGAGATTTCATATAAAATTAAAATTTACCATCTCAGTTGAAGTTGTCTTATGGAATCACATTTGACACCCTGATGATTTGAAAAAATGATAGCAGATATGACCTTCTCTATTACTTTCTGTCTTGATAGAATTTATGTGAATCCTGCATGCACCATCACTTTGATTATGATATTTTCTTTGAGTTGAGCAGATGCACGAGACAAGTCATCAAAAATTGGCCCTGCAGCCTCAAAATTGCCAGTGCATGTTCATATTCCTCCCGAGCTTCTATACATTCTTGATGTTAAAAGAGATGTGTTGAAATCACTGTACTTGCTGCCATCTCTGATGTACCGCATTGAATCTTTGATGTTATCTAGTCAGCTTAGAGAAGAGATAGATGGTCAAACTAGCAAGTTCAACATACGTAGCTCACTGGTTTGTTCTATATACGATTTTGAATAAAATACTCATTGATTGTTGATGTCTATTTTCATTATGATAATCTTATGCGTTTTTTTTTTCTTTTTGTATATGATAGATTCTAGAATCACTTACAACTTTGAGATGTAGTGAAAGTTTTTCAATGGAACGTCTTGAGTTGCTAGGAGATTCTGTTTTGAAGTATGTGGTGAGTTGTCACCTCTTTCTTAAATATC
The DNA here is from genome assembly GCF_000004515.6 of Glycine max. Taxonomy (NCBI): domain Eukaryota; kingdom Viridiplantae; phylum Streptophyta; class Magnoliopsida; order Fabales; family Fabaceae; genus Glycine; species Glycine max. The sequence goes on from NC_016091.4 coordinate 4,655,036, forward strand.
CTAAAAAACACGAAGGACAATTATCTGCCAGACGATCATCGGCTGTTTGTAACTCAACCCTACATAAACTGGGGACAGATCGCAAATTACAGGTATTCATTACTGTTTTTGTTTTTTTGGTAGCAAAACAAATTCTGATGACTCGGGAGACAATCAAACTCTTAACCAAATGATGAAAACTTTGATACCATTTAAAAAACCATTGGATGATTCATCAGGTTTAGCTGCTGGAATAGTTATTTTCTAACAAATACAATTCCACGCCATGCATTTATTCATGGCATGAATGTTATTTGTCTACTATTATGGATGTCAGTATCAATATTGAAAACTATAATTTACGTTAGGCAAGTCCGGGAAATTATTATTTTCATTGTTTTCAACAGATTAAAATTTGCATATAGAAAAATTATAAAAGTCCTTTCAGTTCCCGGACCATCCTGCTTTTGTAATTCCCACCTTTATTTTTGTGTTTTTTTTATAATTTATCATTATGGGATTTTTAATAGTGGGCAAGCATTGGAATGAATTAATCACATGTTTTTTTGTCATGTTATCCGTTAGGGATATATTCGAGACTCTGCTTTTGAACCACGCCGTTGGGTTGCTCCAGGACAGCGTTCTATACACCTTGTTTGTTGTGATTGTGGGTTGGAAACCCTTGAAGTGCCTTTAGATGCAAAATTCCATACTGAAGATCCAAAAGTTGTGGTTGGGAAGTTTTGCGACAGAGGTCACTGCTGGATGTGTTCTAAGACTATTGCTGACTGTGTTGAAGCTCTGATAGGAGCATACTATGTAGATGGTGGACTTTTTGCTTCACTTAATGTGATGAAATGGCTTGGGATTGGTGCTGAACTTGAACTATCATTGGTTGATGAAGCAATCACTGCTGCATCTCTGCGTACATGTTTGCCAAAAGAAAGTGAGATTGCAAGCCTTGAAAAGAAAATTGGGTATGAATTTTCGGTCAAGGGACTCTTACTGGAGGCAATCACACATTTGTCTGAGAAAGAACTTGGGATTGGCTGCTGTTATGAGGTAGTTGCGAAGTTTCATATATTCTTTAAGTAATTGATATTTAACTTGTAAAAGTTTCTTAATATGATACACATATAATACGACTTATTGAATTTATGGCAGAGGCTTGAATTTCTAGGTGACTCGGTATTGGACCTGCTTATCACATGGCATCTTTATCAGAGTCACACAGATATTGATCCAGGGGTGTTGACTGACTTACGTTCTGCTTCTGTCAATAATGACAATTTTGCTCAAGTTGCTGTTAGACATAACCTTCACCAGCACCTTCTACATAGCTCAGGATTATTACTGAGCCAGATATCAGAATATGTGAAGGTCATTTCTGAATCAGATCCCAGATCACTTCCAAGTATTAGTGCTCCCAAGGTTAGTTTTGTTGATCATTCTGGTTAATTTTTTATTATATAGAGTTACTTATACATTTGTAATTACTTATTTGAATTTCTGTTGCATTATGTTTTGAATTGGAATTGATTAGATTTAGAAACCAATTACAATGCTTGAAACTCGTTACAACATATTTACCAAATCTTTTTGTTAACTATATTATTCAGTGTATTAGGTTGCAGCATGTATACCCACATATATACGACAAAAATGATATCTAAAAGATAAACCAATCTAAAAGGTAAAGTATAAACCAATCTTATCTAAAAGGTAAAAGATAAACTGCTTCTCTAATTACAATCAACAATATGATTTGCCTTGATTTGCAAATTGTTTTCCACGTTAGCAACACCAAACAAAGATGAGTGAAATTCATTTTATTTCAATGACTTTACTTTATTACCCATACTTAGATGGATCAAATGGGTAAACTAATAAAGGCAAAATTGTTAATCGATTATTTAAAATTAGGATTAGAAACAAATCAAATTTACACAAATGTGACCAAATTTGATTGGTTTTCTACATGCACACAACACAAATCAAGGGGATTTACAAAATCAAAGCAAGTCCTATTTTATAACTTCCCAAATAAAGATTAGCATTTATAAATAGAGACAATTCCTGAAGTATGTGGCTCCAAACATATACCTGGCACTTCTTTTAAGTTGTAACATTGTTATTTTTGTTATAAATGTCACAGGCACTTGGAGATGTAGTGGAAAGTATAGTTGGGGCTATACTAATTGATACCAAGCTCAGTCTTGACCAAGTGTGGAACGTTTTCTATTCTCTATTATCTCCCATTGTTACTCCTGATAAACTTGAATTGCCTCCATTTCGTGAATTAAATGAATTATGTGATTCGCTCGGTTATTTTGTAAAAGTAAAAGAAAATTGTGAAAAAGTGGGATCAGCAATGCATGTTGAGGTTAGTGTACAACTTCCAAATGCCCTATTGGTTCGTGAAGGAAAGGGGGCAAATAAAAAAACTGCAAAAGGAGAAGCTGCTTTTTATTTGTTGAAGGATCTTGAGGTTTGTTCTTTAATGATTGTGTTCTGGAGTTTTCTTTTCCCTTTTTGTTAGTTTTAAGGTCTTCTAAAATCTGCCCATATTATCTTAATCTGAGTCGGTCAATAGTTTATTTAGGGAGAATGTTTATTTTGAGAACTCCCACAGACTTCTTTCTTTTTTATGAATAAGAAGCTAGTAGACGCTTCTAGGGAAAACATTAGTCAAAATTATTCCTGATAATAAAACATGGGTGGTTTTATGGTAGATAACAATAATGCTATTAAATACTTAGGCAAGCTGTAGAATATACACACCTAAACATATAAAATGGAGAGATATAAGCTTCTCAATTTGATCATGCTTGAAATTTCCCAAAAGAAAACATAATGGACCAAGCTAACAAAATGTATAAAATATTTCACCCACCTTTCTCCCTGGTTAGTTTCAAATTTGTCCTTCTCCAAGTGCTGAACTTTTTGTATAGCCTAGCTTCTTTAATTGGCCCCAAGAAAGGATTCCATACTCGATAACAAGGTAAGAATAAATAGCTAGCAGTACTGCCTACTTTTGCGCTAAACACAATTACAAAGCAAACCATCATAAATTTTTCTGACATTATTTGTCGTCCAGTCCACCTTACCTGAAATGAAAAAGATTTTTTTGGAATGGATTTAATTTTTTGATATGAGTGAAGTTGATTAGTTATTTTAATTTTTTCTCATACTACTGCTATCCTTATTAGTATATATTTTGATGACCACTTGGCAGAAGCAGGGAATTTCACATGGTAGTTTCATGTCCAAGGGAAAAAGAGATAATCCTGACCATGTCTATGGTTCATCTCATCTCAAAATGGATTCTAGTATTCTAATTGAAGAACATTCCTCAGAGCCAGCATCACATAAAAGGCACATATTGGATGAAACTAACTTAACTGCAAGTAAGTTGCCTCCCAAAGACTCTTTGTAATTGGTTTCTAAATCAAATAGAGCAAGTTGAAGTGATGGGTTTGTTTCCATTATCTACAAATGAAAGGATTGGTGCTTAGTGGTCTCTCTACCTTGTCTTCTTTTTGGCATTTTATACCCTTTTATTCCCTGCTATTTTCAAATCCAAGGGCAATGAGTTAATTTATTAACTACCTACATATTAACTTCATTTTGGATTCATGTTACACAGTTAATTTATCAATTAATATGAAGAAGGGAGGACCGCGGACCACATTATATGAAGTATGTAAGAAATTACAGTGGCCAGTGCCTACATTTGATTCAACAGAATATAAAGATAGGTGAGTCCATCAACTAATTTGTACTTTCAATTGCTTGAGCAACTTGAATCTGAAAAGTACTTTTGTTATGTAGTACTACATGAAGGATTTGTGTGTGTAATATGTGGAGAACAGAATTGATCCCTAAACTTTAGGGATTGAAATCAGCTAACATAGGAAACAATCAACTAGCTAGAGAAACTGAATGAAAGAGTATTTCAAAATCAAACAATATAGATCATACTCAAAACCGTCATTTCTCATACTCATTCTTACAATCCAATGTATTTGAAGCATGGGGTTTCTTTTTTTAGGGAATCGCTTGCACCACCTTACATCATGCATTTCAAAAATTGGTTTGATATGGCAAAAAACAGATTTTAAATGATATTATTGTTTATATATGATGTGCAGATAAGAATATTTTGTTCTAGAATTGGTAGTGCTGTGACATGTGAATCCGACAAGTTTTTATTTTGTCACAGATCTCTATTTGAATCCTGTGAGGGGCTGCAAGGAAGCAAGGGACAGAACTGCTTTGTGTCGAAAATTACCTTGTGCATACCCAATTATGGTAATATAGAAAGCAAAGGAGAAGCTAGAAGTGATAAGAAGACCTCCTTTGACTCTGCTGCAGTTCAAATGCTTCTTGAGCTGCAAAGACTGGGAAAAGTTGAAATTGATCCTCTCCCTTCTAGTTAGGGGAAGAGAAAGGAAAGAAAAGGGAAGGGAAGGAAAAGAAAAGGGAGAGAATATAAGAGAAGGGATAGTACCCCAATTTTGTGCCCCCAAAAAACATGAACTGTTGTTTTGTGCCATTGATCTGGTAAATTCTCTCAGATTAATGGCAGAGGACCATTAGTTTACAGTATTTTTGGGGTTGCAAATTTGTGGTACTAGTATTGTGACCAAGAAGAGAAAATGATTGGAAAAAAAAAGGATTGAAAAAAATGAGGTGGTGTTTGAGAAGATTCAAGTGAGAATAAACAGAAGTCCTTTTCCTTTCCTTTCCTTTCCTTTCCCCAGGGAAGGAAAAGAAAACTCAAACAGCAAAGGTTGATCAATTTTATTCATAAAACATAAAATTGCAGAACATGACTTTGACGCAATAATATTGCATGTACATGAATGTAGTAGCTGTTCTTAGGGCACTTGTGCATGTATGTAGTATCTTGTTCAATTTTTTTCCGTACATAATTTAAGTTGATTTCATCTTCATATACACGAAGACACTTTTATCCTGACTTGTCAATCCTCATCTCACTCTGGCACGCGGTGATGTGCAAGTGCAAGCATAAAGTTGCACCAAAGTATCTAAGTCTTTCAATAAAGAATGTTGGGCGTGGGCCGGGTGGGTCTTTGAAGTATGAATATGGTAATTTCATTTATTATTGTTATCTATTGTGTTATTTCTTATTTTTATAATACATGAAAGTATTTATCCAAATTTTTAATATCAATTTGAAATTAATTGTATACTATATTATAATTATAAAATTAACCTAGCAAATGAAAAGTTAGAATGAATCTACTCCAATAAGATGTCCCCTTTTAAAACTCGGGTGTGAAGGTTCTCTCTCATCCAACTCAAGTAATTAAATCAAATTAAAATAAAATAAAGAGTTGTCACTTTATAAATTCTATAAATCCTTTAATATAAAACTTCTAATCTAAATTAAAAGGTTTACTTTTCACGTGATAAGTACATAATGCGTAGTAAAATGTTTATGTAATCTATCATCAACTTGATTAATTAATTTAAAGATATGAAGCTTTCCCGTTATAGTAAGTTTAAAAGAATTCTTTGTTCTTCCATCAAATATTCTGCCTTTTCCCAATATACTGAAGTTTCAAATATCCATAGATTCATGTTTACCAAGGATCAAAATTATATTTTGTCTAAATTTTGAAGTAATTAGACCCTAGAGCATAGCTTGTCATGAGTCTGAATTTCATATTTTTGTGTATAAACCATACACTTACTAATGAATACAAGTATACAACATCTTCAGAATTTTAACCTTCCTGTGGGTATTCTTTTTTCACATTATAAATATACCTTCCCATTTAAAACAATTCAACAGCCCTCATCTTTTAAATCGATGTGTCCATTTCCCGTACGCATTAATAATAAGAAAATTTGTATGTTCACGGTAAAAAGAAAAATAGACAGATTCAGCAAATCATTATAATTTAACCTATCTTGAGAAGAGAAATAAAATCATAATCCTATTTATCATTAATTTATATGCACAAAGCAGAAAAACCTTTACATGAACGGAGTATAAAATATAATTCAAAACATTCATTCTATAGGACCTTATCACTCAAATATTTAAGACCGGGTTTGGCGTTGATAATGATGTCCAAGTTTCGAACTTCTTACCATATAACCTTTTGCCCTTCCCTCTAAATAATATAACAAAAATAATATTAAAATATTAATGAATCATTTTTTCTCATTTGTTCTAGGGACAAGCTAAACATTTCCCCATTTTTGGCCATTCATACCAATATGGGGAATCCTTGTATAATAAAATTACCTTAGGCCCTAAGTAATAGCTCATAAACGTTGGAGGAGTTGTCCCCAGTTACACGCTTCAACATTTCAAAACTTGTACGACTACCCAAGAATTCGACCCTTTTAAACAGTACATAGCCATGTTCTGCTGTTTCCTTACTAGAGTACACTGATCGAAGCCTATCAGCGTGTCTTGAATCACTATGAATTGCAGCTTCTATTTCTTCCCTTGACATGTTCTCCTATCATAACAAAAAGTTTGATAGAAACAAACCAAATTGTTAGAGAGAGCAAATAATAAAGCATGCACATTTCCAAAAGAATAAAATATTTTACCTGATAAAATGCATGGATATGATCCAACACCTGAAGACACCTAAAACCATTATGGCTGAAAAATGTTCTTGAAGAAGGACCCATCTCAGCAAATCGGTCAATTGGGAATAGTATGGTAAGGAAAGGGTTTTTAAATATCAACTCGGATTTCTCACTGCAAAAGATTCGAGAAAAGATTGGATGACTAACAATCATTTGGCTGTATCTTACTACGTAAGGAAAAGGTGTGAGACAAGCCATGGGGAGTTAATTACAACCTTTCTGTCAGAGGACGAGTGGAGTTTGAAAATGAAGCTTCCGAATCCTTGCCATCCCCTTTTGCATAAAAAAATATTGAAGTATGGTTTTCACTAGGATCTTCAACACTGAAAGAGTCTGTATAAATGGAAGCAGCCGAAGTCGACTCGGATATAGACCAGCAGATAGAGTCTAGAAGGTTGTTGGGTGTTATAGGACGTATTGGAGTCTGACAAGTCTGCAAAACCATGTTCAAATCAAATAAGCAATCAATCCATAGCTCCAACTATAGCAAGCAGTAGAACAAAATGATGCTCTGTCTTTTCCAAACCTGTTGACTGATCAGTTGACCCTCTATAGAAGAAATCATGAAATGTCAGCAAATGGGTATTCTATCACATTGTGTCCTGTCATACTTTCAAGTTTTAACACTTTATGAATCAAAGTTTTCCAAGCTCAACATTTTGATGCAAAATATTGCAATATACTTTTCTTATACTTAATTGAAAGACCAAATTACCCTGACACCCCATTGTGATTTCTTGGAAATACCGTTTTTGACATTTACAGTAACTCCCTTTATAGAGATACATGGTGTAATGCATTTTTTGGGTAACAGGATAACCCGGAGTAATGTGTTTCAACTTTCAAACGGGTATTTTGTGAAATTTAACAAACCACTGGATGTGTCAGTGTAATTTTCCCTATTTGAAAAGGAAGAGAGAATAAAGAGGAGAGATAATCCTGCTTGGGATTCAATTTCCAATGGGGTACCCAAGTTTCATGTTACATACTTGAAATATCTAGTGTGAATAAGACTTCTCTAAACTCTAGCATAGTAACATGTGTCAAATTATTAACTCAAATCACATGAATAGCAAACGACTAAAAGCTTCAAATTTAGAACAAGATCTAGGAACAAGAAAAATAATAGAACAAGATTTTGTTGTTTTTTTTTTATTATTTAGAGGGCCTAACAGGTAGCATATTCAGGGCAAGCTCCACAGAATAAACAGAAGTGAATAAAAGGATGACCTGCATTCGGCGACCACGGCGACTTCTGACTCCATTTTTTGCAGAATTCACAATTTGTTGTCTTTCTTCATAGCCGACTTCACTTTCAGTATCCAGAAGATTGTTAAGGACTTTTTGCTTTATTACTTCCTGATATTTTGATAAAACTCATATCATAATTTCATGATAAGAAGAGAACCTAGGGCATTAACACCTTATAGCAATATTTTAAAAACTAGATTGAAAATGTTTTACTAAGCTGGAAACCACAATAGGAAAAAGAAAAAATGAATTCCAAATTGTAAAGGAATATATTGAGAAATTACCTTTCCTGAAATGCCATTATGGATATCTTCCAGCATCAGGCCAACTTGCTTTGCCAAATCAACAGACATGCGAACAAGCCTTCGCACATATTTCTCCTTAGCTGTTTTGAGAACCCACAGAGGCTGAGACATATCATATACAAAGAACTTCATTGTGATATAAATAAAACTGTAGAGGCATACCTAGAGTACCATAATGAATAACATATTAATGTTTTCCAGGAGTGGTGCTAGTACAGTTAAGAAAGCAAAATAGTAGGACAAGCAAAGTCTGAGCTTCAGAAAGTTGGATGCTTCCAAAAGTTTTTTCTCAATGATTAAATAAATATTAAAATATAATGTAGGAGCACTTACTGTAATGAGGTAACTAGAGTATCCAAGATATCTTTGGATTGATGTCCCTTCAGTTACTACATGACTAACATTGCAGCCAACAAACCATTGTTCCACCAAACTAGCACCTTCTCTTGAAGCAGTCTCAATAACCTATCAAACAATGCAAAGCAAATAAATGTCTTGGCCAAGAGCACTGGAATAAACCACTAGGTTAACCAAAACAAGAAACTGACACTGACTATTGTTCAGCAGACTCCGTATCATGTGAAAGACTTCACATATAGCTAGTATGATTACAAAATGTCTGTATTTGTTCTCAGAAACATAATTTTACCTTGTTTCGCAATTCAGATGAAATGCCTGGATCAACATAGATGGAGCAGCCAGACAAAGTTGAGTCCAAATTTCTGATAGACTCTCTCCCAGTGAATCTTTGAAGTTCTTCAACACTAATAGCTTGCTTGGTTTGGAGGATTCTTGCAGGAAGACAAGAATTTTCAGCATTTGTATACTCAGGAAGCAGTCTAAAATCCTCCAAATGCGTGTTGTTATCCCCATAACTCTTCACTCTATAATGTGATTCACTCAACCTCACTGCACCAGATACAAGAAAATGTATTCAGGTTATAACAACTACAAATATCAACAAGCATAATTTAAATTCATACCTCATTCCGGCTACAATAGTTCAACAATGCTATTTAATTATCATAATCAAATCTGAGAGAGCTTTACTCAGCAAAAATGAAAATCTGTATGATCTTAGAGACCACAGGAAACTGTTCCTTACTGGATTATTTATGATATGTTGATCAAGTGCAGAAATATGCTATTGATAAGACAAATCCAATGGACTCTTTGATTTAAAAAATAAAATGAAATGAAAAGGTATGTGTAACAATTTAAGCTTAATTACTCGTCCTCTGAATGAGCAGCAGTGTGTAGACAGATAATCAACAAAAACTGCACTGCTGACTGTAATCACAACAACAATGTCTAGTTTGTTAAATACAATTAGACTAATACTTTGAGTGCTTCACATAAGGTGAAAAGATGCAAAATATGAAAGTTGTATCAGGTTCCTGTAGTGTGAGACTCTATAACATGAGGGATGAATCATAATCACCAAGAAAGCTAACCAAAATATATAACATGTCAGTTGAAACAGTTGCACTCAATTACCACTTTTCCTGACACTATCCACAAACCAACCCAGTGTGACAACAAAGAGGCCATTTTTTGCTCCATGCTTCAGCGCATGCTCAAACTTGCGTCCACCAAAACTGTACTAGATGTTAAAGATTTCATGACAGCAGTGAACCACTCAACATAAAATGTATTGAATAAATGTCAATGCTATGATAATGGACTGCAAGCAATCATTATGATCATGTCATGAGAGATCCACTCTAACATAACATCATCTTTCTGAACTCGATACAAATAAATTTAAATAAAGTGGAAGAATTGATAAGGTACAAAACTTTGTTCTCTGACACAACCAAGAAAGTTAAGAAAAGATTTTTCTGAATGTCACAGAATTTTTTCCCTTAGTGAAATCAGTGTATAACAGTATATAAGAATTGCATCTTCCTAGTACAGCATCATGCTATTGCTATCACCATGTAGGAAAATTCATATAATTTAAGGAGAAAAGGATATCTGAACCACCAAATGGGTACATCGAGGATGCAAATTGGGGCTATACTGTCCACCTAATCTATCTGTAGCCTCCATGACCTGATTCCTTGCTTCTGCCAAAACACCAATCCAATGAAAACAACATAACTGTATTAATATCTCTTCAACTTGTCAGAGAGAGGGGAAACAAGGATATCACAAAATATCTATTATCAGTTCCACTGATAACTTAAACTACACCTTTTCAGCCTCCTACATGAACAGTTTTATGCCAAGAAGAAAAGACAAAATAGAAAACGACAGATGAAGATAGATTCCATAGAGAACATGCACTAATCACTATCAACCAAATAGATAATTCAAAACAGGCACCTCTCATTTCTCAACCCTTTCTTCTATTTGCTCACTGTTAAAGATAAATCAGAAATGATAGATAACAGAAGTCTAAATTCAGAAGTCCTAACATGTGTTATTTGACATCTTATATTGTCAAGAAGGACAACCACCATCCACCCATCCCCTCTGTCATGAATCATCAAAAAAAGGTGAGAGGAGAGAATCAAGGTTCACTTTCTCAAAAATAAAATGTTAAGAAAACATTCATGTAGAATTAAGCCAATGGCTTGAAGTAATTGATTGATACAAACAAAAAGGTTAGTGGAACAAAGAAAAGAAAAAGCAATAGAAAGTGTCAAGCCATGAAAAACGAAACTAAATCCAACCAACCAAAGATGGAAAATTGAATAGATGAATGATGAATCCACACCTTTAGATAAACCAGTAACGCAGATGACAAGACCAGCAAAAGGAGTAGTTGATGATGGCACTTGCAAAGGGGAGGAAGCAGGAGACATTGGCTCCAATGGTTGCAAACCTCTGAATGAAGGAAGTGAAGATGAAAACAGCCTCGAACACCCCTTGCCACTCACAACTTCAACTCTACCATCACCACCCATAACAGCCACAAGATTTTTATTACACAGAAAACAAAAGCATCAATCTATTCATCACTCAGCAATTGAAAATCCAAAAGGCAACACACACACACACACACACACACACACACATATATATATATATATGACTTGAAATTCATTAAAACGGGTTTCTGATAATTCAATAGAAACAATGAATGGATGAATTAAAAGGGGAAATAAAAAAATGTTGGATCTGTGAAGAGCTGAACTTTATATGGAACAAACCCAGATCACGTTAAGTGGTGAAACGATTCCAAAATTGAAATTTTCAACAAGTTGCAAAGGCTGTGAGGAAAAAAAAACGGAATCTCGAGTAAAGGGGGTTGTTGAGGAGTGGGAGACACAGAGTGAATTTTTAAGATGTGTTTGTTTTTGTTTTGCAGAGGGAGGGAGGACAATGAGAAAAGGGAATTTTTTTGAATGTGGTGCTCTGCTCTGACGAGGAGTCACAGTCAGAGTTTTCACTCTTCTTTTCTGCTTGAGTACGCGAAAGAAAATAGTGCCCCCATACCATTATAGTTTCTACTTGTTATAGTGGTTTTTTTAAATTAAAAAAAAAAAAACGCCTGCTTTTGTAAATTGCATGTGATGTCTGAGATGGAAGTAGGGGGATGAAAGAGAGAGAGAGAGAGAGAGAGAAACAAAAAGCGGGTCAAAGTAGTGAGGAGTAACGGGAATCACACCTCTCAAGTCTCAACTTAACTCAACCCAAATTGAATAGAAAGAAGAGAGAGAACAGAGAGCAGGCTTTTATTTTGAAAAAGTTTGGAGGATTCCCCATTTCTTAAAGTGAGCGCAATGCAAGGAAATGTGAGTTAAAGATGGTTGGGTTGTTCATTGGGGGGTTATGAAAATGAAAATGAGAGTAAGAGGGAAGAGACAAAGCTCACCTGGGTTGTGGTTCAAGACTCCAACTAAGGACCGTGTCGCTCGTTCGGGTTCGTGGTGATCAGAACAGAGTGCTGTGTGGTCCGTCCCGTGTGTTGTGTACATATGTGGGCAACACGCCCGCTGATACCTTCATTTCAAATTCAATGTCGTCGACTCACATTTGTATTTAGAGTTTATTTTTTATGCAAATGTTAGAGAAAAAAAATGGTATAACTAGGAGGTATTTAAGGTTTTTTTATTTAATATTCAACTAATTTCATTCTACTGAATTGACGTATCTTAAGGTAAGGTAATATTTTTAATTATGATTTCATATCTAAATTCAAATTAAACTTTTAAATTTTGATTAAAGAATATAAGGATCCAATTAGTCGTGTCAACAATTTTTGATAAATTATCTAAGAACGTAGGTCATCCGATCATATTCACATCTTTTAAACTCAATTCTTAAAGGGATGTACACAATCTATTAAGATAAATCGATCAAACATAATGAGTGAACGATTTATACTCGGATAATTTAATCTATAACCTTGAACCTAATTATATTCTCAATGTAGAATTATTGATTCTCTCATCTTTAACTTAATTACATTCAATAAATAAAAGGTGACTTTCTTTTTGTCTCCTATGTGGTAGATTCTAAAATTTTGTTATGGTATCTTGAGTCTCTCAATTTAGAGTTCTTAAAAGTGATTATGTTTGATTTTTATAAGTTTAAAAAAAAAACTTTGATCTTTTATTTAAATTTTTTGTCAAATTTGATCAAGTTCCTTAAAGTATATTTATTAGAGTAAATCGGTCTTCTGTCAAATTTTATTTCTAATGTATTAATTTTGGTTGTCGCGTAAAATGACAATTTGATGTCACATTTATGTGTCATCAAGTTCACCATTAGTGTAATAAACTGACAAGAAAAACTAATTTAGTCTAATAGCAACATTTCACAATAAAAACTTTTTAAACTTAAAAAATTTATATATGACACTAAAATTTTATTTTAGCCATTTCTAAAATAGTATTTATAATAAAAGTCTAACCAGATTATTTATTATTATATTTATACACTTGCTTTTTTTATTTTATCATTTTTTTGACAGATTTTATTATTTTATCATATCTCTTATGATATTTGTCATGATTTTTTTCTTTTTTTTTCATCTCCTTATATTCTAGAACGAGATATCCACTCAACATGTTCCTTATTAGTATATACTGTGTTCCGTAGGATCAAGACTATTTCGACATATGGCATCTCCTCTTTTATTTTTACTTAGTGTTGTTACACGTAAGGAACCCAACTCTCTAGCAGTGTTTTTAAATGGATAAAGCGTGGTTGGTTATCTCTATAAATATAATCATTAGATTTAATTTTAATTATCTAAAAAATGCTTTATTTGTTTTAGTTTATATAAAATTTAATTTTTTTTAAATAATCTCTAACATTATTTATTGATAATATTACGTTTATTTAAATATGTCACTTTTAATCTAAAATACAATAAAATTATTCTCTGAATTTTTATTTCTTTTTTATGTGATATCTTGTCATATTTCTTATTTTTTATATCTCCCTTTCGTTTATTTTGTCAGCTCAGCAATCATGATTCATTACCTTTTTAAGTTTGGAAACATTATGTGCTGCTTGAATTTGTTGCAGTACTTTCAAGGCATTGGTCACTGAATTGACAGCACAAAGAAAATTTTTGTGATTTTTCAAAGAATCATGATGTGTGAGTTATAATTTATGATTTTTGTTTTCAAAGCGATTTTTTTTTTGCATATATAATTGTAATTGCTGAAAAAAACGGCTATTACAAATTAAACGTAAAAAAATTGTAGAAATAATGTTTCTTGTATTATACTCAAAGAACATTATTGAAGGGAGTACATATCAGAATAACAAATGATCTGTAAACGCCACAAATCTAATTGAAGCCTAATAAAATAAGAAAAAAAAAAAGATACAATAAATAAGACAAATTATATGATATAATAAAAAGGGAAAGATAAAGAAAAATAATTAGTATTAATAGCATGTTTAAAGTGAATAAATGCTTACATATAATTACTTTATCAGTTAAGGAAAGTTTTTGTTTTTTACAAGATCAGTTAATGAAAGTTAATGCTAAGCGTGCTAATTAAATTCTCTAAGATTGTGAATCGCCACTTTAATCTTTAAAATTGTATTGGTGAGTTAAATTGGTTACTAAAATTTATAATTACTAAAGTAGTCCTTTTTTTTTTATGGTGAAGTGTGGTAAAATGGTCCTTGAAATTGTATATTATCAATCAATTTAATCTTTAAAATTAAGATCAAATTAGTCTCATGAATAAATAAAATGACAAAATACTTTCTGAAATCGTAATGATCAATCAAACTGATTTCTAATATTTCTACCAAAAATGAGAATTCTACAAAAAAAACTGGTTTCTAATATTAAATTTTCTAAATTACACTTTTTGTCCAAATTTTAATTCTTTTGCAAATTATGCCCTTAAATTTTTTTCTTATGCATTTGTATTCTAAATTTACATAATTTGGCAAATTTTGATTATCCAAAGGATCCAATACAAGTCTTATTGCTAACTTGCTAGCATAACCTCTCAAAAAAAAAAAGAGACATTTTGACATTTTGATGGTTCCTTACTGGAGTGCCATATGTGCACCATCAATTGTCACATTCTAACTCGTGTAGCTTTGATTGATGACTGAACATTTTTATTAAAACTATGGATAATATAACACATTTCTTTTTCCTATTGCTTTTATGTAATTCATACGTTCATAATCCTAAAATGTGATGTATACACCTATACATAGTATTATTTTTATCTAAAAAAAAACTAATTTCTCTATTAAATATGCATATATAATAATAATTATTTTTTCTCCAAAATGATGTAACAGTTATATGCGAGTCGTCTAATCACATCATTATCATATAATAAGTAAAGGTGGGTCGATGACCTTTTTTTAATAGAAGAGTATACAATTTTTTCTAACAATTTATACGAAATATTCTTTCGAAAACAATTTAAAACTATATTTTAATTGCCATGCATAATAGATAGCTGGAATATTAGTTCAACAGTTTTAGACACCACTCTGTCTTTATATTTTTTTTTAATTAAGCTTATAAATTTAATATTTAATATATTTTCACTTTGGTTATCCGGATATGAAACTTGGGATTTTGGGAAGACGGTTGATGGGAACTACACCAATATTCAACACCTACGTACATGCCACGTAACTAGATAGTTAACCCATCATTTGCTTAAAATCAATGGAATGAACAATGCCCACTACTATACTGTTCTACTTTCAAAATTCTTACCACTGATGTTTGTCACAACCTAATTTTTGTAACCTAGTTAAATGTATCATCACAATCGTTGTGCATGAAATCCTCTTTGCACACATGATGTGTCTTTGTCACGTAGTTGAGGCCATACTCCAAGAAATGCCACGAACTTGCATAGAGTGGTAAACATAACGTTACGTACAGGACCACATCCTCAACCTCAACAGTTGTCAGGTGATGGTATTAGTCCAAGAAAAGCTAGGTTGCTTGCAGTTGGCAATTCTCTCGTGACTTGACTTCACCCTAGTCTTCTTCTCACGGATAACAATACCTTTCTGCCTTTCTCAACATGGCCACTTTGCCTACATTGAAATCTACTACCATGCCTATCTGTTTGTTTTATTAATCTACACATAACTAGCTAGGCCAGGATAATATTGTCTAAACAAATCGTTGTGCATCACAAAAGAATAAACAATGATATCGTTGACTTCAAATTTAGTTGGAGAACATAATTAAAGCTAGTTTGTTTGTGGTAATTTGTATCTATATTTATATATAAAGGAAATATGGTGTTTTATTGTATATATTTCTATACCAATTTTATCTTTATAACTATACTCATAATTTATTACTTAATTTTTATAATTACTTTCACAAATCAGCCACTAACTTTTATTATCTTTTTATTTCTCATATGAAGATAATAATAAAGATTTTTTACTTTACCATTCAATTATAAATTATTAAGAATGATAAATTTATTATACCAATAATATATATCTATTGAAATCTTAAATTTATGATGTTATTTTTCAAAATATAATTTACATAGCAAAATGTGATATGAAAGTAAAAATATGGAAAAGAAAGAAGGAAAAAAAGAAGTGAGTTGATTGTCATTCAACTCATGGCTTTTGGAGGTGGCATTGGATTTTCTGCGCTCACAGCATTGACAGAGATTCCGAGGACTTATTTATTTAACTCAATTCTTCCAATACAGCTACAGCATATAGCCCGAGTCTGCAAATACAATGCATAGGCCACCACACATTCACACAACATGTGTTGCAATTGCCAAAGGTAGCTAGTGGCCTAATGATAATGGATGGAGACATGAACGGATCAAATTCCCTTGGTTGCAATAAAGAATGGAAAACAAAAGGTAGGAGGGTGGAGTCAACGAAGGTGTTATGTGTTAACCTCCACTCAAGAAAGAGATGCACTTTGGAGAATAATAGTAAGAAATTAAGAATATTGAACAAGCCTCGTATTAACTTGATTAAACCAAAATCCAAGTTCAATAACATTATTTTTGTCTTTGGATTTCGGTGAAGAAAAAAGATCGGTGCACGCCTTAATGTTAATTAACACTTAGGGAAAACATGTTACAAGGTATTTGTATAGAAAGAATACTAATAACACATTTTTTACAATAAGTTAAAATTATTTAAATCTACAAAATTATAAGTGTAAAATCATTAAATAAAAATTGACATTTACAAATTTTTTGTAATTTATAATAACTTTCATCTCGTAAAAAGTATATAAAAAATTATGCAAATAACATTTTCTTTGACCTGACATGAAGCTAGAATTAACTAAAGTAATAGATCAATTATGTTAGAAAATAATTAATATTATTATATATAATACTAAAATTTCTAATATATATTTAATGCACATATAAATTTATATAATTAATTTTGATCTAATATTTTTTTTACATATATAATTTTTTTTATTAAATCTATAATTTTTATTTAAAATTTATATATGTAAAAAAATATATTATTAAAAAAAATAAGTTTAATAAAAATTTATATATATAAAAATTTATATTACTAGATCAAAATAAATTGTTACAAAATTTATTATGTAAATTAATATGTGTATTGAATATATATTAAAAATTAATATTATATATAACTATATTAATTATTTTAACAACCTATTATCTAAGTTGATTGTCAAGCTTCTGTTTTGAATACTTCGTACACTTGTATAGGCCGACATCTTTTTTTCTTTTTTTATAAGATGTGATTATAATATTTCAAAGAGATTGTCTCTAATAAATTGACTCTTCATATATACAAAACACAAAAACACAACGTGACCTAAAATGCATTATGGATAAATAACTTATTACTCAATCGATAAAAATTCTTATCAAATGAGAACTTATTCATAAAATTGAATTTAAAACTTGTTGGAATAAATTAAAATATTTTGATAAACTTGTCTATAAAAATTTATAAAGTTACTTCCATAAGCTCAAATAAGTTAATCCAAAACACCGCTAAGTATAAACACATAAAAAAAATGTACAAAGCAACATATAAAAATAATAATTTAACTCCACATATTTCATGCATGTTAGTTCGAAGGCAGCGAGGTATATGAGTGAACACTTTCCCCTAAGGAGACAGCAAAAATGTCTTTCACGTTAAATTTGACAGTAAAAGGAATTCCTTCCACGTAAAAAAGAAACAAATGAAAGATGAAATCGAAGTAAGCTGCCCAACTAAACCTGGACAAGTGAATAAAATGTAGTCCAGCTATAAAACTCACTCTTGACCAATGACCATACTCAAGGTGAAGGACCTCTTCTGTTACATCCATCACTTCCTCCACCTCCATGTCCTTTGCCTCATATTCTTCCTCTTCATCGCTAGCCTCTCCATCCCTGAGCTTTTGCCTCTGTAAACTCTCTTCGTGGATCTGCTTCCATTCGTTAACCCACTTGTCCCAATCTTCTTTCAACATCCTACACTTCTCACGCTCCTGCTCACTCAGCGGCAACGAAACATCTTGATCTTCTGCCTCGTATATGCTGTACTTCTTCAAGTTCTTGGCAATCTCTTCCTCTTTCTCAGGAGTCAAGAAAGATGGCGGCCTTGGTCTCCATAAGAACTATATAGCAAAAGAAAAACTAATACGAAAGTGTGATTGATAAGTATCCACACAAATGACTAGCACAGAATTACACAATAAAGGCATTGAGTGCCAAATAACATGCAGATTTCAATGCTGAGTAAATTCTGCTATTACAAAAATTTATACTACCAAAACATAGATTCAAAAATGGAGCATTACGATGTCCAAACCTATCATTGTATGAACATTCACACATCATTCCTTGTACCACGGTAATACAAGTATAATTGCCAAACAATACATCAAGTGCAGATGTCAAAGTACCTGAAATAAGTGATCCTTCAGAATCCGATATAGATGTTTGCCATTGAAAGACCATACTGAAACCATTCTCCATTTCATGAACTGAAGTCACAGCAGTTGCAACATACCTGCGGCATAAAGAGAAAGCAATATAAGCTTGGGATAATTAACAAACCATAATAAGTACTTTTTCAGTGAAGTGGCAAATACCAAACACTTTGATGACTAAGGTAAATACAATTTTAGACTGATTTTACAAAAGATTAACCTATGAGCTGCCTTTATTAGCAATATCATTATTCATTCAGATAGACCATATACCTTCCAGTTGGATCCCATTCAATATCTGTTGCCATAAAATGTTCAGCAGTAGCCATGGTTTTAAGTTCATCAACGTTGTAAAATTCCAACTGTCCATTGAAGCCTTTCAACCCAGCTAGTACAATGTAGCGACCAGCAGGTGACCAAAACAGAGCATTTGCTTGCTTGCCCTTCAGAGTAGTGAGTTTTGAAACTTGGCTGTTCTGACCAGTACGCATGGAGTAAATGACATTAGGCTTAGGGTTATCACCATGAATAACTGCAAACCTGTGGCCCTTTGGCTCCCAAGCAAACGCTATGATCTTATCATTCTTATTCTCAAGCTCCAAAACTTCAATTGGTATATCCCGTTCTTTTATACGGAAAAGCTCAAAGCCTGTATATGTGCTTTTTTTTTTGTTTTCGTGTACCTCTCCACATTAACAGCGAGGTAGTCTCCATTGCTTTGCCAGTACATCTTGCAGTCACCGACACTGAAAAGGTTCTTCTGCCTGAGTTCCTCTTTGCTGGGGATTTGAATCAGACTAACCTATAAATATGTCAAAGAACATAAATATAAAATAATTAATAAATAATATATGACCATTCATTACAATAACCAAGTAAAATAAAACTTCAATAGACCTACATGAAAGAAAAAATACATACTTACCCTGGCAGGCTGGTTACCACCTCCCATATCAGGAACAACAAGAGCAATAATTGGATCAGTAGAAGACCAGCAGAAATCCATTATATTTTCAACCTTTACTCTGTGTTAATTTCAAAATTTCAAAAAATTTGAAATGCATAGAATTTAAATTGCTTTGATTTTAATTTTCTTCGTTCTTTGAATATTTTATTTGGATAAATCAATTCAAATTTATTCTCTTTTAAATTCTTTATTTGGATAGAACAATTCAATTTTTTTCATATGCAAAATTTTAATTTTATATTTTAAATAGATGAAATTTTAATATTAAACTTTATAGAAAATAATCACAATCTAATTTTTAATATTAATTAATTTTTTTCAATTTTTACCTGATCACAACCAATGATGTTTTTAAACCAACATCAACTAAGGTTATTTTTTTGTCGACATCAAATAGAGTTTTTTTTGTCAGTATGTTGGGAATAGTTGTTAGCTGACGTCAGTCGAAACTATTTTTCAGCTAACGCTAGTTGAGTTTATTTTTCAGCCGATGTTGACTAGGTTTTTTAACTAATGTCGACTAGAGTTTGTTTGGCCGGCATCGACTAGGGTCTTTTCGAACAACATTGACTAAGGTTATTTTTAGTCAACGTTGACCTAAAAAATCCTAGCAGACGTTGACATAAAAATCTACCTAACATTGGCTAAAAAATAGTTTGGTTGATGCCAACCAATAGAACCTACCCTATGTCGGCCAAAAAATATCATTGGTCAACGTTGACCAAAAAATCCCTAGTCGAGATTGACTAAAAAATAGTCATGACCAATGCCGGATAAAAAACCCTACCCAACATTGGCTATAAAATAGCCTTGACTGATGTTGGCTAAAAAACAACTCTGACCGATGTCGACCGAAAAAAATCTAATGGATGTCGAATGTAAGAACCTAGTTGATGTCAACTAAAAATAGTCATGTCTGATGTCGGTCAAAAATACCTAGCTGGTGTTAGCAGAAAAAGCCCTAGCCAACATCAACCAAAAAACCTAGCTGATGTGATTAAGAAATAGCCATGACTGATGTCAGCTAGAAAACCCTAGTCGATGTCAACAAAAAAATCCTAATCGACGTCAGCTAAGAAAATCTAGTCGACATCAGCCAAAATACCCTAGCTAACATCAGCTAAAAAATAACCCTAGCCGATATTGGCTAAAAAATAGCTTTGGCTAATGTTGGCAGGAAAAACCTAGCTGATGTCGACTAAAAAACCCTAGCAGGTGTCTGCTCAAAAGTTAGTCATGATCGATATCAATAGAAAAAATCTAACCAACATCGGCCAAAAAAATCATTGGTTAACATCAACTAAAAAAACCTAGATGACAACGCAAAAAAAATCCTTGGCCGACGTTAGCAAAAATTTCCCATGACTAACGTCAATGAGAAAATAATCCTAACCAACATCATCTAAAAAAATCTTAGCCGATATCGGCAAAAAATAACTTTGGTTGACATCATACAAAAAAATTTTGATTGAAAAAAGCTTAGTCAACATCAGTGAAAAACAACTTATGTCGATGTCAGCTGTAAAAACTTTAGTCACCTTTAGTTGTGAGTGTTGAGTGAGAAAGAATCGCAAGCAGGAACGTAAGTTAGAGTGAGCATCTCCGAAAAAGTAATTTTAAATTTTAATATTTTGAGAGAATTTGAAATCCCACGTTTTAGTCAATCAAAATGATTTATAAAAACATCAAAAGTTAAATCTTCTTTCAAATACTCTATCAAAACAAGTTATTTTATCATAAATCCTTTTAAATTCCTTGAAAAAATGAACTATCTTAGTGAATTGGTCCATCCAAACAAGAGAAAATGTCTCTGTCTCATACACGGAGAGTACATTTTTTCCCATCCTTGCAAAGTATTTTATCATCTCTTCCACCAATCCATCTGCAAAGAAAATGACAAGAATGAATAACTGCATTAGACACATGACAGATGCAAAAATAATTGCTTGAACTACATAAAAATAAAGAAAACAAATAGTATTTGAAAACAGACCATGAAACTCCAGTGACACCCCCAGCACCTCCGACTGCAAAATCATCAGCACTTCCTAAGTCCCTCATCACTTTACCAGTCCTCACATCAAATATATTTATCACAACTCTCTACAAAAAAATAAATAGTCAGTGTAAGGAACAGTGCCTATAATATTATAAAAGAAAAACAAGCAAAGAAGAAAGCACTCACATTGGCATCTCGGGGATTGCTTGGTTCATGGCTAATATATGTTACCAAATACTTCTCACCAGGCGAAAAATCAATAAGTTTTACCTGTGTTTTATATTAATATCAATATAAATAATCACAAGTATGAAAAAAAAAGTGTGCCAAACAATGATACAGAATAAATCTCAAAGAAAGCCTGAGGATGCGAATAACGCATAAGTTTATTGAAACTGGCAGCACCTCCCCAGACTGCTGCCCCCTGTCTATGAACAGTGGCCAAGTATGTCCCCAAAGGAGACCATTGCACAAAACTCTGTCCAAACTGTAATTAAAAAAATACATGAACACCCAGGCAAGCAGCAATACAAAATCATGTAAAAGTAGGGCACTAGTAAATATTAAATAGTACAAGATACTAAAATGCCCACTCACTGCTCGCTTATAAACGGGATCAGGCTTTAAATGCCTGGCATCGTTCCATAGAACCTCAGTATCTGAACCAGCACGAATCACAAACTGGTCCCTGGCCTTTGCATCAGTGAGCCAGTCTTGAAGATTTTCCTGGAAGAGATACAAACACCAAAGAGCATCAGAAATATCAATAATGTTCCAGAGCAAAATCTACTAAATCATAACTAACATACAAACATATTTTTCAAACTTTTAAGTTATACAACTAGTAAAGCAATTGTATTCACAATTCCACATAGAAGGGTAGTTCATGAGAAAGCCTGAAAATGCTTTAATTCATCTAAATACTAATATTAATATCAGCAGAACCAAATTAAAAAGGAGGCAGTGTCTACATTTAATCACATTTTAAATGTGCAAAATAAACACACACGCGAATATATATATATATATATATATATATATATAGGATGCAAAACTAGCAAAAAGCATCATACAATCCTAATTATCATAGTATTAAAAGGCGACAATTGGTGATTGAGACAAAACTAGGCTTAAGTCATGGCTACAATATGTAGTAGGAAATACAATAATACATTAAAATATAAGCATGACCATCTATAGTAAGAGGCAGAAAGCAGAAAAGAAAAGCATATGAACCTTACCCCTGGAGTATATGGCTTAGTTTCAGGAGGAGCCCACTCATTAGGCACCTTCATGAATCTGTCAAAGTCATCAAACATGCTCACGGCAAATATGTGTGCCCGGTCCAATTTGTACCCATGAGTCTTCTCCTTAGCAAGCTCAGCTTCCTAAGAAAAATAAACACCGAATTTAACCACACCAAATAAAAAAAACAACACCCAATCCAATATCATATCCACTAAAAATCACTTTCAACAACACAATTGACATTAAAATCACTAACAACAAACAATTTGTTTAGATTTCACTATGTCCAGGTACATTGAAGAAAGAGAGTGTATACCTGAGGGGTATTGTACTCAATGAAGCAGTAACCTAGGGTTTTCTCGGTTTCAGGATAAATAGGCATCCAGAGGCCATCCTCCTTGATAACACCAATCTGACTATAAATTTTCCGAACCACTCCTTCCAGCTTCTCAAACTTCTCCCTCGGAACGAGGTCACATCCCCTTATCCGACGCTTTTCGTGTTGTTGCATGTGTCTTACGGTATCCAGATCCAGCGGAGGTTATCCACGACAATGATGTTACCAAATCCAGACTCAAACTCAAGATTGTCCTCCTGGTAAACCTCCTCGTCATAGACAAAAAAAAAAAAAAAAGAGAAAGAAAGAAACGGACTCAGAACACCGCAACCTAGGGTTTCGTTTTAATGTAGGTCCGGGTGTTTGACAAATACTTTTATTATGTGCAGGATGCTTTCAAATGTCTCAGAGGAGATTGTTCCCAGTGGTTTCTCGCACACTTCCATTCGGACCGTAAGTCTACTTCTGCATGTTAACATTCAATCTTTATCATAAAATTTCACTCGTGAGTCACTATTTTCATGCAAGATGTGTTTGTGTATATGTATTATCTTATTATATATTATATTATAGTATTATTAATACATTATATTATATTATATTAATATATAAATATATATAAATCTATTATATATAAAATAAATATATAGATATAGATTTATTGCTGTGTTATATTGATGATTTGTTTCAATCTGGTTGACCTTTAATTAATTTAACAGTGTTGTTTTCACTCAATTTTTTTTAAGTACAGTTTGGAATATAAGTTTTGGCTTTAAGAAGTGATCTATTTGGTAGGCCTACGGATTGTTAGCTCTTAGTAGTTTTGACACACAGAACTCCATGAAATGGTTAGCTTACTAAGTTTGAATAGTTGTTTTGGTATGCTTTCTCTGCATAATGCTTGACTTTGATCATACAATTTGGATATACAACTATTACTATGGAAATCATATATATTCATATTAGGAGATCAAACATGAACATCATGACTGACAATTTAGTAACAAAGTAGGTTTGGTGCATCCTTGATATATGGGAGTGCATCAAATGTGTCATATAAAACTGGATTCTGTTTTCTGTCAAACTACAGGTGGATGTTTTCATGCTTGTTCCCCTCTATCAGGAAAACATTAGAGTTTCAGATCACGTTAATTATGGGATAAGTTAGTTTAAACTACCAAGTAAATAAAAAATGGAATCAGAGTCAAACTTTTCCAAGTCACACACCTTGGCTGTTCGGTTCTCATTTGTGAATTGCAGATTATCAAAGTCTCACCAAGTCATTCAATCACGGAAAGATTTATTGCTACTCTGTTACAGCTAGACTTGTAAATATGAACATTGGAATTTCATATGATAAATTACATGTTTCTCTGAATCAAAAGGTTGACTTGCTTGGATGCCAACCATTGTCCAGGTCCCATAATCATACTCTTTCAAGCTCCTAATGGTAAGGTGTGGCTTGGATTGAATTGATGAGCTTAACTATCATTTTCTAGTTACCCATTGTTGTCTTAGATTTGACCAATGACTAGATGTTTTTACTCCATTCAGGCCGGCCGTGTGCTTCAAACCGTGATTCTGCTCTACTGAAAAAATAACAACATTCAATCATTTGATGCAAATATGTCCTATACTCTAACGCGCGATACAACATATGCCCATATGAAAATAATGGAGTCATCTCTGTCGTATGACATGAATGTATAAGTTTTTGCTTTGGAACCAAGCCTGCATAAATTTATTTTTGTTCAATAACGTAATTAATTGAAAATGAATTAGGACATTATAATCAAAATAAACTGATTTTCATTTTTCAATCTTCTTGGGATCAGACAAGTTTTCCAGAATCTACATATATTGTCAGGGCCTTGGGATTCTGACTGAGCCCATCCATCTATGATGGTTGACTTGGCATCAGTAACATGGAGCAATATATTAGCAATTCACATAGTCTGTGACTTAGTGCATGTTTGATTCAGTTATTTTGGAGAAATAATCACTTATTTGCTAGCTTCTTGAAAAAGCTTTTGAAACATGGGCGATTGTTTCTGGGAAATTAAGCTTTCACAAACATGTTTGTTTTCCAAAAGTAAAACTTGTTTCGGTTCTTTTTCAGGTAGAGAAAGTTGCTTCAAGGAAAAAAGTTAATGGTGAAAACTTGTTCTAAAAAAGTTTATGAAAACACATTGATGGATGCTACAGTTAGTGTGCCTAAGATTGCTTGTAATTTTAATAAACTACCCAGCATATCCATATGCATGTCTGAATTTGACTGTATTTGCAATTTACTTGCATGATTATGCTTTATATTATAATAATAATTTTAACACGATATTTTTTTGTACAAAAAATGATTGGGAATGCCTTATAACCAATCAAGGTTGGAGAGAGATAGATGAAGTATGACTTTCCAATTATAAAGTATAACCAACTATGCTTTAATTGCGCATGACTTTCTAAAGACAAGAAGTGATAGTTGGTAGAGTTCACTGTAACTACTAGGAAAAGAAAGGCTATTATTGGATGTGGTGGTTGGATTAGTAAAAAAAAAAATTTATGTGCCTGTGCCTAAGTTGTTTCTTTTAAAATGTTTGGAATCTAAGGAGGATATGCTGTGTTTCAATTTAAATGAAAATGAAAGCCAACATTCATGTTGTTGCCCGGTCTATGGTATATGGGCATACACTAATATAATATATTCTATATTTTCATTCGTTAGTCAAATAATTTTTTAATCCATGATTGAATATATTGGTAGTTGGATTATACCGCACCTTTCAAGCAGGATCTTCTTATTGACCTACATTTGTCTTACCTTCTTTTGTCCTTGTTAGTTCTAAGTTTCTAATCATCGTATGACTCTTCTTTAATTAGAGTGAGTTGGCACAATCTTATAGTTAGTTCCTCACCAGGTGTTGTTGTTTTTTTCTAAGTTTCACCATTAAAATTATCTTATTTTCTCTGTTTAAGTTGTGACATTCGAGTTCAATTCTTTTATCCAATACAACTTTCCAACCATCTACCTTAATTGCCTACCTTTAAATAGAGAAGTTGTGCAAAGAATGCTGAAAGAGAAAATAGAGCTTAGTAAAGAGTTTAGTGTGAAAAAGAAACCAAATATTGATTTTTATTATTATTTTTGAATGAGCTCAAGTAAGTTCTAAATTTGCCCATGTAATTCTGTTTGATCTTAGTTACTGTAATATATATTTTTTTTAATGTCAGGTCCACACATTTTCTTTCTCATCATTCTTTTTACTCCTTATCACTAACTGTAGTTAATTTAGCGCGTGCTAACGTGATTAACAAAATAAAATTAATTAAGATGACCAAGAATATTTTAAAATAAAAGTTAACATAAATCCATACAAAAGAATAAGTCTTTAAATAAATGATCTTAATTAAAAAAAAAACATCTAAGGCTAGAATCTATGAAATCAACACATCAAAATAGAACATCATATCCCCTTGTTAGTTTCTCAAGAGTTCTATAAACTACCAATCTAAAATATGAAACTTAAACTAGAAAGAAAAGGTCCTAGAAGGTGTCCTACAAACTCAACAAATAGTTTATAAACACAGCTCGATTACATTAGTTACAATTTTTAACACAGTGTACATGAGTCATAACTTTCTAACACATAGAATATGAGTGATAACTTTCTAACATATAAAGTACATGAGTCATTAACGTCTTAATGCACAGATTTCATGAGTTATAACTTCTTAATACATTTTTTTAGTCTTGAATATAAGTAACAAAACTTTTTTTTTATTTTTGATCTCAAATTTAAATAAATTTCAATTAATGTCTTATATATAACGAGATTCTCTCTAAATATTTTTCATTTTATAAGATCAAAGACTTTTTTGTACTTATATCAAGTTCAAATAAATAATAGTTTACAAAAAATATTTATTTTGAATTAAAAATAATACAATTTAATAAAATTAATTAATTTTCTTATAAATGTGAAATATGTTTTTTTTATAATCGAGATGAGTCATAACTTCTTGAGACAAAGAGTACATGACTCATAATTTCTTAGGACGTACAGAAGGAGTCCTATAGTTGACTTGTATTTTCTGTGATTTGTATTTTATTTATGCACCATTTGTATCATTTTGTATTCAATTTTATACAGTATTTGACCCTTTTTTTTAACTAGCATAATATTTTTCTTTCTTATTTAATTTATCTAGTAATTTTAATTATGTAACTATTTATCCTACAATAAAAATCTTAAATAACTTAGTATGAAGTAAAATTTACTTAGAAAAATTCAGAAGTATGAAAAGTTTACACATTTCTAAAATTTAATTTCTACAACATTGAATCCAACCACATGAATAAGTATATTAATAAAATTTGACAAAAAATAAAAAGACAAAGTAACAAGGAGTGTGTTTTGAATAAAGGAGAGATAAAATGGAATGGATTACCTTATTATAGTCTGGTAGGCAGACATTGCTCACTTGCACAATAAATTGTATAATATATTATGCATACTTTTAAATTTTTTATTTAAATATTATTAAAAAATAAAAATTAAATTACCATAATTAAAAGTTCAATTAATAAAAGTTAAAGATTAAATTATTAACATATAGTAAAATTTTAAATGATTTTAAAATTATCTAATTATGCATATGAATTTTTATATTTTAAAATATGATTGATGAATAATAATAAAAATTTAAATTTTTAAAATAAATCACGGTAACTTATTTCAAATAATTATCAACATGAAAATTAAGATATAAAATATTATTTGTATTATCAATTTAATTATATGTACTTTATTCGAATTTGTTTGAATTTAGTTATTAAAATGTATTTTATAAACATTTTTTTAAATAAAAATTAAATGTTAAAATAACATTACTACATGTTTTAGTATATATTTAGATATTAAATTTGTATTAGTGTTTGTTAGTGACAATTTTTTTAATTAAATTTATTAATATAAATTTTCACACGTTTAATATATACATATTATATGTAATGAATATAATATTTATTATGTTGTATAAATACAGTATTAAATATTATTTTGTAGTGTGTGCATGTATACATGTGTTACATACAAGAGTTTGTTAATAAATGTATACTTAATTTTTAGGAAAAATATTTTAAAACAAGTTAAAGTTGTGATTTGTTAACTTATTTTTTTCTAAGGAAACAAGTGATAAGGAAGAGGCTGAGAAAAGATAATCGAACCTAACTCACTACAAGTTAACACATATTAATTTTACAATGATAAAAAATATACTAAAAAATTTATTGAGACAAATAAAGAACATTTTAATATTTATTGGAACAAAAATATATTTTAGTCAAAACAATTATGCATATTACCTTTTAATATATTGAGTTATTTGTGCACTCACTATCAGGGTCAAATATAATCGAACCTAACCCACTACAAGTTAACACATATTAATTTTACAATGATAAAAAATATACTAAAAAATTTATTGAGACAAATAAAGAACATTTTAATATTTATTGGAACAAAAATATATTTTAGTCAAAAGAATTATGCATATTACCTTTTAATATTAAATAATTTCTATTTAAATTTTATAGTTTTTCTCTAAATATAACACATGTGCAATTTTGTTCTTTAATAATTTTTTTGTTATAATCAAATTCTTCATTTTTGTTCTGACTAAAAAAAATGTCGTTTTTACCCGCCCATTTAATTAAAAACAGATGTTAGTGACCCAAGATCAATGATTTACATAATTAATATATTGACTTATTTGCATAGTCCTCACTTAGATTTAAATATAATCAAACCTAACTTACTACAAGTTAACACATATTAATTTTGCAATGATAAAAAATGTATTAAAAAATATAAAATTTAGTGAGATAAACGAAAAACATTTCGATATTTATAGAGATAAAAATATATTTTAGTCATAAAAGAAATATGCATGTTACCTTTTAATATTAAATAATTTCTATTTAAATTTAATAGTTTTTCTCTAAATATAACCCACGTGCAATTTTGTTCTTTAATAGTTTTTTTTTATAATCAAATTCTTCATTTTTTTCTGACTAAAAAAGGTCATTTTTACCCACCCATTTAATTAAAAACAGATGTTATTGATGGTTAACATAATTAATATGATACTTCATTAAGTAAAACATTTTGATACATGCATTCATGAATCCAGTCTATATAAATACGTCATTTTTATCAATTTAAAAAATTATTTTTTATTTAATCTTTATATTCAAATATTTTAATTAATTAAAGTCACTTATAGATCTATTAAAAAGTCAATCATTGATAATAAAAAAACATGTTTGAAAACCCAATTGAGAACTAAGGAATCACATTTAAGATTTTTTAATTTTTATCATATCACATTTAACTTAAGGTATAAAACTATAATTAATAACTTTTTTAAATTATATTTAAAGCGTAGAACCAAACAAACTGATAAAGTAATTTGATTTTTTAATAAAAAAAAAATAATAATTATCACAAAATATTATTGAAGGGTTAGAGTTGTTCATCCCGCAATACTCCATTAAAGATTAAAAAGTGCAACCCAATTTCTTATTTAAAATTAACATATACTACTATTATACAACAACATCCATAAATCCTCTATCACTACTTTTGATGAGATTTGCAACTCATTACATTTTAAACACCATCACAAAGTTAGACGGATAAAAAGAGTCAACACTATTATTTGACGACGAATAAATTTGATTTATAAAAAAAATAAAATAAACTATAATTTTTTTTTAAAAAAAATAAACTAATTTTTTTAAATTAGTTTAACTAATAAAAATACATGTACTTTTTTCATGAATACAAATATGTCATATAAACATAATCCATAAAAGATCCGTAAGTTGCATAACGTAAAAGTACGCGTATTCCAATATACTAAATTATCAAACATTATAAACAAATTTCTAAACAAAACTCAAGTATCTCATTCAAGGAATAAATACAGCATGGATCCATGAAGATATATAAATCTTAAGTTGGTCCCCACTAAGATAAAATATAAATAAATGACAAAGGATTAGATCTCACCCCTAAGTCCACCACCAAATCCACATCAATCACGAATGACATGTTCCATAGAAACTACATCATAATCTGTTCTTGTATCAAATGACATGATCATCACGATTCAACACAAAATGCAAGGGTAAACTTATTTTAAAAGAAAACAACATATGAAAGAAATATAGGAGCAATATGTTAAGAAAGATATAAAAATTCCTTATTTTTCCAATGGTCATGTACTGATACAACTCCTAAAGTAACCTATCATTCTCAAGTCACAACTATCAATGCACATGTTTAACTATTATGTTATGTCATGTGATAAATGTTAAATATGAGTTATTTTGATAATAAAAATATATTGAAAATATCTTTAAAAATATTTATTTAGCAGTTATCTTTGGCTTAAATATTAAGATTTATTAGGCTTACATATATGAAAAGGAGAGATTAAAAGAGAAAAAAATCAAAAAAATATCCAAAATATCAGGAAATCTCAGGAAAATATGATTAAAAGCAAAATAAATCCAAAAGATATCAAAAATATCAAAAAGGAAGATTTCTAGTATCAGACCCAAGTCCAATACAACAACGATAAAATGAGAGTCAAGCCAAGCGAACCACAAGACCTTCTAATAGAGGTTTCATTTACTCCCTTCCTTTCTTTCACCCCTCTCTTATCCCATCAGTTCTTATACCCCATCCATTGTAAAGCCCTCAATGGTCATGAGTGGTTAAACCTCTAGTTAAGCGATGTATGATGTACTCACTATTTATCAATGCAAAGGTGCTTTCTATTCTATTATCTTTTCTGTTTTTATTTTGCATTATTCATCTTTATATTCTGTTAGGGGTTAGACGTTCGAGAGAGAGTAACTTCTAGATAAGATTTAAAGAAGGTATGCATGTATTGGTTTTAGGGGTTAGACGCTTAGAAGAGAGTAACTTCTAATAGAACAAAAAGAAAGGATTTCATAAGAAAATCATTGCTAGAAATAGAATGATAATTTTATGCCCATGCATTCTTGCAAACATCTAGAATTCATACTTCATACATTTTATTTGTTGAGTCTTTGCAAAGAAATTTGGAAGATAGATAAATAAAATAAGCTTGTCATCTTGAGGAATCAGGGGTAAGTAATTAAACAGATGTGGGTAGAACAGAGTCATCTAAATTGATAAAGAAAAATCATAAACTCATACATCCTAAGCAAACAAGGCAGGCCAGGTCCCAACTAGGGGTGGGAATAGGCCAGGCCAGGCTTTAAAAGGTCTGAGCCTAGCCTACGATGAATTTTTTAGGCTTGAGCCTGGCTTATGGCCTATCAAAGACTTTTATTTTGGTTCGGCCTGACCTTTTTAAAAGCCTAACCTTTCTAAAAGCCTTCTTCACATTAAATCTTTAATATTTCTGCTCGGAAGTAGGAACGTAATAGGAAAGTTAAAGTAAAAGGAAAAGTTAACAGGGATAGGAAAGCCAATAAAAATATTGAGGAATATGGGCACATGACTCACACTTAAATTGTAATTAAAGTCTTACTTGATTATAGGAATGGAAGTTATGGAGCAGTAATGTGTAATTAAAGTCTGCTAGTTTCAAAAAAAAATTAATTGTACCAAATAATATAAGTATATATACATATATATAGGCCGGCCTATCAGACTTATAAGATTTTTTAATAAGCCTAAGCCTGATCTATTTAATTTAATAGACTTTTAACAAAGGCTAAGCCTAACCTTTTAATTAAATAGGTCAATCCAGACCAGGCTTTATGTAGGCCAGGTCGTAGGCCGGTCTAGCTTATTCCCACCCCTAGTCCCAACCTTATTATATTCTGATTTTATTTTATTTTTATCTTTTACTTTTCTTATCTTATCTTTTATCTTCTATTTTCTTTTATCTTTATCATATCTTAATTTAAATATTTTATCTTCTCTATCTTCTATTTTTATCTTTAAATCTTTTATTCTTTCTTTTAAATCTTTATCTTGTCTAATATACTTCTTTATCTTTATTTTAAATTCTTTATCTATTACTTTTATATTGAGTTTGCATTAATCTAAGTACAAACAAAGTTCATGTGGATTCGACACTCGGACTTCTGAGTACTTTACTACTTGTAATAATTTGGTACACTTGCCAATGAGTTAACATCATGTTCATTCTTTACTCTTCAAAGATTTCACCTTTTGACCGATCAACACAAGTACATCTCTTAACATAGTTTTACTCTATGATATGATCACTCAGGGAGACTTGAATTAACCCTGCGAAAAGAAGTGTGATTTTATTGAAAATGGATGAGCGTGGGTAATGATGGCTTACCTCGGTAAGGCTTGCAAAGACCTTAATTAACCTATATAGGGATTCACTCATCCATCCATTCTATAGGTCCATTTGGCGTTAGCCACCACGACAACCTCCAAAACTAGGTTGAGGGCCTTCTTAGCACCCCAACTTACGTGCTTACTCACATGCAATGTCATTCATCAATGCATGTATGTTATAATCATTCAAATTAATATCATACATCATTACAAATTCATTCACCAATCTCCACATCATAAGAGATTATAACATCATAAATTCATCATTCATACATTCATCACACTCATGAACTCACATATAGTTCAATAAACATAACAAGACATTCCAACACTTTGAATTCTTGCAGACAACTTACCAAAATTCATATGAATGTGAATCTCATGATCTCAACATAAAGTCAACTTTAATAATAAAATAACATAATCTCAAATGCATCTCATTATCATAAATTATTTAAGATCTCAAAATAGTTAATTTATGTAAGAAAAATAAACATTAAACACATCCACATCAAAATTGGTTATTGGAATCAAAATTGGTCATTAGACCCAAAACTGATCATCAGACTTAAAATGTTCACTGGACTTAAAATGGTCACTGACCTCAAAACTGATCATTAGACTTAAATTGGTCATTGAATTCAAAACTAGTCATCAGAATTAAAATTTTCACTGGACTCAAAACTAATCATCAAATTCAAAATGATCATCAGATTCAAAATGGTCATTCTACGTGATATTGGATGCGGGGCACGAAAATGGTCATTGGATGCGAAAATAGTCACTGGATGTGAATTTTGTAGAATTTCAAAATTTCTATGGAATTGCCTCTCATGACTTCGAAATCATCTCATAACAAACTCAAACTCTTTCCCGTGAATTCCAAATACATAAACAACATCAAAACACTTCACAAATAAGAACTTTTAATCAATATTCATCAAATAATCAATAATTCAAATTTTAAAACTCAAATGCTTAAACTTCCATTTTTACATGATTCATTTTCTAGCAATCTTGAAACCAATTCATAGCAACCTAAGCATAGAAAAGGATAAAGCTTCCCTTACCTATCAAACCCAATGAACTTGCTTTAAGATGAAGAAAATAAAGAAGGGAGGGAACTTTGGGTCCAAGGTGAAAGCTTTCTTCAACTCCACTAGCAATTCAAACTTCAAAGACATTATCCATACCCAAAACCAACCTAAAGTCATATTCAAACCCAAAAATTAAGTCTTTCCCATGGAATCCCCATGGGTGCCCTAGTGAAAAATGGAAATGGAATATTAGAAAAGG
>NC_016091.4:4688887-4718065 GCF_000004515.6 Glycine max
TATAAGTAAATTAAAATTATATATATATAAATATATATAAATATATATATTATTATATATATATATAATAAAAAAAAAAAAAAAATTATAAATATATATATATATATATATATATATATATATATATATATATATATATATATATATATATATATATATATATATATATATATATATATATATATATATATATATATATATATATATATATATATATATATATATATATATATATATATATATATATATATATATATATTCAGCATTCAGCAACTGACTTTCTGGCTATCATGCCTACTCACCTTCGGTTGAAACTTGAAACTAATTAAATATTGGGAAGTTGACATTATTTGTTGTGTAGTACCATACAAGTATGAAACTATAATTACTAATTTATTGACTACTTGTGGCCGCACCTTGTGAAACATGTTATATAGGAGTATCCAATTTCGTCGTCAACATCTTGTGTGGGAACGTTGTTCAAAGTCCACTCTCCTGGTTTATGTTGTTAATTAATGTTCTTTAAATTTTGCATTAATGGGAGAACACAAAGAAAGGGAAAACACCACGTATTTGATCGTTGAATGTGTCGAGAATGGAAAAAGCCTAGAGGTCAAACTCAAATCCAGGGAAACAGAGAAAAAACTAAGGCCGGATACAATCTAGAACACCTTCAGTTCCAGCTTACAAGTATTAATATGAAAGTTTATTTAAGCTTTTGACAAAATACCTTTATAACATACGAAAAATTATTTGGAGATTTTGAAGAAAAAGAAAAGTCAAATTTATTCCTCAAAGTGTAACACTAAAAAATTAATTCCTGGAAAATTCAAATTTAGTACATGAATGTGTACAAAGTATACAAAATTAATCTTACAAATAATTTAATATCAATTTACTTCATAAATTTTGTAACTTAATGTCAAATTGATTCTTAAAAAATATAATTTAATGTCAAATTAATCCTTAAACATTACAATTTAATGACAAAACGATCTAAAAAATTTATGGATAAAACTAATTTATGACACTTTTTGCACATCCAAAAAATAAATTTATATTTTTCTTGGGAGATCAATTTATTACATTACACTTTGGGAGACAAATTTGGTTATTTTTTAAAAAAAGTTGAAGATACTTTTTTCATCTACTTTATAATTATCAAAAAAGGATTTTTATTTCAAAAGTTAGTTATTAAGCCTTTTAGCTGTCTTTTTGTATGAAAAATCCTTTTTATTTTGAAAATAATTACTTTAAAAAGTATTGAAGTAAAAAATTTAACCCCATAAGTGTAAATGTTATTTCTCAAAAAAAAATTCTATTTATGAATACCTACCATCGATGTTTATAGAAAACTTTATATGCACTTATCAATCGTTTTTTTTTTTTTGGGGGGGGGGGGGGGGGTAATCATATATAATTTTTATCATATGATCATGTTTTATTTTCTAAATTTTACAAAAGCGAGATTTCAATAAATTTTATTGAGCAGCAGAAGAAGAAAAAAATGTTTTTATCGCCTGCATTTAATTTGGAATAACAACTTATTAGTTATTGGGATATAAAATAGGTTTAAATGTAATTTCAATCACTTTATTTTGTTTATTCTATAATTTTGGTCACTTTATTTTAAAATTGAGATATTTGATCCTTTTATTTTTAAAAATTCACGATTTTAATTTTTTTCATTTTAAAATAAAGATATTTAATCCTCTTCTTTTTAAAAATTCATGATTTTAGTATTTTTATTTTAAAAAATTTATAATTTTAGTCAAATTTATAATTTTATTTAAGTTTTATTTTTTTCTTTTAGTTCAATTGAATCTGAACCTAATATATTTACCATAAAAAATGATTTAATTAATTATAAAGTAAGAAATTAAAGAATTAAAATATAGGTAAAATTAGAGACTAAACAAAATTATAGATTTTTTAAAATATGAAAATTAAAATTATAGATTTTTTAAAATATAATAATCAAATATTTATATTTTTAAATAAGAAAACTAAAATTATGATTTTTTAAAATATGAGAATTAAATATGTCAATTTTAAAATAAAAGAATCAAAATTATATATTAAATAAAAAAAATCATAATTACAAGCTTATAAAATAAAACAATAATAATTTATTGTTTGAGTTAAAGAATTAATTTTTCAGCAGAGTGTCGTGTTTTTGAAAGTTGAAAGTTGAGAGATGGAAGATACATAATTACACGGGTGACGATGACGGAAAATTCTACTTAATTTTATTCTATTGTAAGAAAAAGAAAAGAGAAGACACATTCTTACTTGTCAGACGAGACGCCTCCGCGCGGTTAACACGACACGAGCCATTCAATAAGCGACCCAATCAAACAACTGTAACTTGACCACCGGCTTTTGGGATGACTAGTACGGAATCTGTACAAATGCAAAATTTTGTTTGACTTTTTTCTTTAGCCATTTTATTTAGAACAACTCATTAATTTATTAATTCATTATAACTCCTTCTGTGTAACAAATTTATAAATCAATTTGAAATTGTTTTGGGTAGCCTTTTTGTCTTCATTTACTTAACCAATATTATATGACTTGGTTGATAAATAATATTTTTCATTAAATTTGTAATTAATAGTTTAATTTTCAGGTACATACATATATAAAAAACATATATGTTATAAGAGATTAATCCCTTAAATACATATATAACTTGAAGAATGGATGGTTGGTTCTTAGTCAAAAAATATTCTAAGTTAAAAAAAAAAGTCTTCATTGTCTTATATGCCTTGCAAGTCAATTTAAACCTAGACTTATTTTATCATAGATTCAATTATTTATTTACCATGTTAGGATAAGAATGATTTGTGTGTGGCCTCATGTAATTGTAACTAACTTGTCACATATCTCACGATCCTTGTTATTTGTCTGCTGAACCACATCAATATGATTAATACCATGGTGATTTGATTTAGGTCATTATGATAAAAAAAAATTGTTATTTTTAAGTATTTATCTTTATTTATTATTTATTTTATATAAATGTTTAGTTTTATATTATTGCAAGGAACAAATATTCATTTTTCTTTAATAACTATTTATTTATTTAATATTTTTTATAGTTATAATCACTTACATATTTCACTAATTTCTTTACCCAAAATGTGATAAAAAAATATAATAAATAAGACTAAATTATGATAATTGGCAACACTATAAAATCATTAAAAGATTAAAGTAAACAAAAAATAAAGAAAAAGATAGAAGTAAAAGAAAAATTTAACTACTGAAACCTGAAATGCATTAATCTAAAAGTTAAAAATAATTGATCAAGTTATTCGGCTAATTAATATAGAAAAAAGATGAATTTGAAAATCAAATCACTCATAATTGGTTTGGTTCAAATTTGAAGTAAAAAAAAATAAAAATTGGCTAAACGAATCTGATTAGCTTGATTTGAATTGTCAAATTCATCACCGGGTTAATTTGATATGATGAACAGATTTAGCTACGTACAACACCTCTTAACAAATGGAAATTCTTAGAATAAATTATTTTTTTATCAATCAAAATATTTGAAAATTTGTTTTAATTACTATAAAAATTTAATACATTTTTAGTTCTTATATTTATTAAAAGTTATGTAGTTCTAGTATTTAATTAGAAACCAGCTAAAAACATGTGTTTCTATTAGAATGTAAGAACTAAAACATGCATACGATCTTTTTATATAAACTAAAAATAGAATTTTAATATTGATTTAATTAAGTTTTTAATTCCTTAACTTTTTCAAATTTCAATTTTCAGTATTTTAATATTTTTTTAACAATTTTTAGTTCTTCATCATTGTTTTGGAAATATTTTTAGTCCTTCTAAACTCTTTTTTTCCTTTTTTAGTCCTTTATTTATTTTTATTAATCAAAATTAATTTCAAATATAAATAGACAATGGACTAAAAATAGACAATTTTTTAGAGGAACTAAAAATACTGTTGAAACATTAATAAAGGATTAAAAGTAGTTAATTATTTTTAGAGACTGAAAAATGAAATTTTAAAAATTATAGAATTAAAAACTTAATTAATCTTGAAGTAAAAAAAACTTAATTAACCCTAAATTTTGTTTTCTCATTAAACAATTTACTAACATATGCGATCACTTGTTAGGAAGAGAACAATTTTGTCTTCTCTTGATCTTTACAATTTTCTTTCGAATTAACTCGGGAACAAAGATAAAGTTGATATTTTCTTCCTATATATGTACCTTTAGAGTCGTGCCTTGCTCGTGGGGTAGTAGTGCCCTTAGTTTATGCGGTTTTTTGGCTAAACGTTTGCAAGGGTTTTTCGGATTGCTAAGGGTCACAAATTCAATGTCTTTTGTTTAATTAAAGACTTAATTGTGATTTTTTAAAATGAGATCGAGGCACATTTTTATGTGGCATCGGGCAGAATTCATGATGTAATGACTCTCATCCTGTGTAGGACTTGGTGGACAGCCGATGTGTATATATTTTGTCATGCTTTTGGCTTTCTCAAATTAATTAAGGCGTATAAGGTAGCTTTGTTTTTCTTTTCTTTTCTTTTCTTGTTCTTTTGTAATAGAAACTTGAGTTTGTCACAAATTGTGCTCAACTTAAACACCTTATTTATTAATAAATTCTTTGGTTTATATATATATATATATATATATATATATATATATATATATATATATATATATATATATATATATATAACATATCCTAATTAATTAACTTGATTCTTCTGTAAAAAAAACTACTAATTAACTTCATTCTCTCTTTTAAGTGATCCAAAATATGCTATAATTTTGTAACTTTGTAGAATGTTATTATTATTTTTTACAATTTATGATACAAAATAAACTATAAACTATTTATTATTTTTTACAAGTTACGATACAAAAATAAACTATAAACTATTTATGGGGTCGAGAAAGGGTTCATTCGGAGTAATTGAATTTTTAAAATCTTGTTATGTAATGCAAGCAAAATATATTTGGTATTTTACCAATTTAATCTATATATGAAAAGAATTTTTCCCCATTATTTATGATTATTATCAGGCAAAGATTACAGAACCGTTCTTCAATCCTCTAAAAGTCGTTTTCACTTACACATATGATAAATAAATAGACAACGATTATCTATTTGTTGTTATAGAAATTTAAAAAAATTGTGGATAAAAAATGTTGTCCTCAATTTTCGACGACAATTTTTAATTGTTGTATAAAAAAATATAAAATTATTCTCACTCATTCAGCATTATTAATAACTGTTGCTTATTGCGATTTAATGCAATTTTGGAGCCCGTTGTAACGATAGACATTGCCATAAGTAAAAAAATAAAAAAGTGATAATTTGAACACATTGAGAAATCATATCAAAATATTATCACAAAAACAGATTGAAGGATATGCATTTATATGTTGTCATGAATTTGTGAGATTACATATTTGTGTGTGCATTTATATGTAATGAGATCACATATAAATTAAGATCGGTCGACAAATATATTGTTCACATGCAACTGAATACTACAGGCTCCTTTTCCCCTTAAAAAAAGGTTCATTTTCAATTTATCAATGACATATAATACCTTTTTTTTCTCTTGAACTCTCAACAATTAGTATATGATTGCCATATTTATGATTAAATCACTAATCAATCAGGAATTACTATGTACCAAAAAAAATATCAGGAATTACTAATAAAAATTAAACCCAATACTTTAACAGTGCTCAATCTTACTAATTTGTTGTCATATATATAGACAACTCAACTTGATGATAAAACCTGACATACCCTTTCATCACACGGTTCATTGCGCGTTAAGCTAAGATTCACCGTTTTATTGCTCAGTCTTACTAACACTTCATAATTAATGTGCCCAATTAATAATTAATAATTAAAAATCATTAAGAACACTACAAATAAAATATCCTATTGATTTACAAAAAAACATTCACAATTATAAGATTAGGGCAATTTCAAGGATAAATTTTGAAAAAGAAGACTTCTTAGACAGAAATACAATAATAACAACAAGATCGTTGGATTCGATCACTCTATCCAACTATAATAAACCTTAAACTTTCTTTCTAGGCAAAAATAATTCAACGACTGTATCCCAAGCAATAACGTACGAATCTTTTAGTATTTTTATTGCGTGTGCTACACATCTTTATAAATAACCATATTATAAGTTGTTAATGGATAGATGGAACTGGACTACCATGTGCGGCTAAAGAACGATAAAATGATACATACTAGATTTTCAACTATATATTGTTGGATATAAAAATAAAACTTGTAGGCTATGGGTTAGGTAAAAGGATTTATAACTTTCTGTGTAGTTAACAATTTATCAAATCGTATTTAGCTCCGTTCCCATCCAAGTGTCAAATTTATAGTTTGCCATGTACTATTCGACTAGCCCGTATAAGATGCCTCGTTTCTAAAGTAAACCATATTAATAATTGGTGTTGCCAGCTAAATTGATACAGAGAATGAAAGAGAAATAAAAATTAAAGATATGTTGTTCTATTTAGATATTAATCTGTATCAAATTAAATAATAATAATAATTATTATAGTTAATCCCATGTAACTTGCAAACATTTTAATCTGATGTCTAGCTTGTTACTATATGAAAAAAGGGGGACTCGATGGTGCATACATATAGCAACCGATAATCTCCAAAATAGGAAACCCTAATTTAAGGTTGAATTTAAGAAAAATATCCACACACAAAAAATCATCTAACCGTACTGTTAACACACTTCCTTTTTTTTTTTTTCAGAAAAAGTATAAAAATATATAATTCAAAATGTGAACCAAATAATAGATGATTCAAGATGATTGATGACGAACTAAATGTCACTTCTCTTTTAAAAATATGAATATGCATGTATGCTTTAATTTCCAGCAGATACTCTGAACTGCTATCTAGATCTAAGAAATTCGGGAATGAAAATTTACATATAATATAGAAAAAGCAGACCCTAGATAATATAATACAAAAATCCCTAACAATGGAGAAAGAGAGCGAGTGAAGTAATTAAGTTATATATTAATTATACGGTTAATTGATACATGATGAACATATAAATTCCCAATGTTCTTTAAGCTGCTTAACCTTTTTATCCACAAATACTAACATAGAACACACTTAATTAAATCGACTACTTTAGAGCTATACATTTGTACACAAGAGAATTAAGCACTGCAAATCCACACTAAGATTTAATTTTACAGAGAAATAAAGAAAGGAGAAGGGACACATCACAGATCAATAACTGTATATATATGTACTTAGGTATAAATATATACTTTAACCAGTATACATAAAACAACCTATAAAGTACAAATATTTTATTGCCAAGGGGAAACATGTAGTAAGACATCTATCGATGGATGCTACTTGGCAGCCAGTGCTAATCTATGGAATTGATAGCACTAGAAAAACCGGGGTCACTAGCTAGGCATATACTTAATTGGTAGCCTGTGCTAATCTATGGAATTGATATCACTAGAAAAACCGGTGACTTGTCCTGTCCTTGTTATTGTTATATAGTATACTTAGAAACAACACCATATACACACATATATATAGGCCGGGGCAAGTAATTTTAACTAGACATAATCTGGCAGCGTAGTAGCGAGTGATATCATCAAAAGTTCCAATTCCAAAGGAATGATTGGTGAGAAAAAGGGTCATCATCATCATGATCAGCTTCAATTAATTGTTCGTAACCCTGATCAAAAGGAGTGGAATACAATAACTCACCTGAACCTGAGTGCATCTTGTGTAGCTCAGAATTATGGAGATCATAGTCGGATCCAACAACAGGAAACACCTCATTGGAATAATCAAATACGTTCAAGAATGTCCAATCCATGTCCCCATGGTCCACTTGCACCGTTCCATCACATTCATACATAGTAGTAGAACATGACGAGGCAGTGGTGGTGGGGGTACAAGTAGTATTAGTACTAGTACCAGTACTATCTTGTTTGCTGTCTGATTTACATGACGACTTTGAACCAAACGATGAAGAATTACCACCACCCCCACTAAGTTGAGGGGTTTTTTGTTGGGTAACCTTCATCTCACACTTGTATTCCAATGGTTCTTGAGGTTTTTGTAGTAGTGGGGCCTGGTTTGCGAAATTAGCAGCAACCTCTTGAATCTCTTGTGGGGTAAGAGATTGGTGAGGAGCATTGGTAGTGTCCATGTTGCAAGGTGTGTTGGGGAAATTGAAATTGGCATGGCGGCCACGTAGACAGTAAAGGGCAGCATCGAAGGCTCGCGCTGCTTTTTCAGGAGAGTCATAAGACCCTAGCCATATGCGTTCACGGCTATTGGGAAGCCTTATTTCAGAAACCCATTTCCCCCACTTTCGCTTTCTCACCCCTTTGTATAACTTGTTGTTATCATTAACACAAGAAGAAGATTTTGGGGTGGGGTGATCAGTAGTAGTGTTAGAATCACTACTAGCACCTGCAGCCATGGCATGATTATTGTTCTCCATGTCCATGTCTGTATGTCTATGAATACATATATTTATGTGTGTGTGACTTTTAATTTCAATCAAATGAAATTGGCGGCGGCAAAGGAGAATGAGCAAGTGTTGTTATATATATATGAATTAAGTTGTGGGGTGGTGTGAAGCAGGTACAAGATTTTGATTTTGATTTTGAACGAATTGAAGGTCTAAGCTCTAAAACGTGTTGATCGCAAGGAGCGTAAAAGGAGTGTCAGAGCACGAGGCCTTGTGTTGGGATTACAGTGCATCGTGGTATTGGTATGAGACGCGGTAGGGCCAGTTAATTTACTTTATTCTACAAGTCTAATCGATTAATAATTTAAAATACTAAAAATATTTTGAGCACGTGGGGGATATTGTAGAGTATGACGTTGACATACAAATTAACATGGCACTACCTTCTTTCGGTTTTCAGTTTATGTGTGTTCTTGGTGGATCGCATACTTGACACAAATGACACTAGTCACAGCAAATTAAATGAGATAGAGGATTTTTTTTGGGGTGTGAATCTGATATTTATCGGCAGAAAATTATGATTAATTTTTCAAAATACTTTAAGGGACCCAATCCATAATAATATACTTACAAAATAATATTATTTATTAATTATATCACATTATTTTAATAATAAAATAAAATATTTGATTTCATTTTACAGTATAAAAATATTTTTTTATCGATAAATATTAATTTTTTTGTTAATGAGAAATTCAAATCAACAATTTTTTTTTTCATTTTCTTTCATATATTCCTTCCAATATGAAAATATTAGTTCACAAGCATTCATTCGCCTGGCCAGTGCTTGTTAATTAATGTGCCATTTATCCATTATCTCTGTAATCACTATATCAATGGCGGCTACAATCCATTTTGTTCTTCGGCTATGATTGAACAAAACTTTGAATCAATTCACCATAATGTGTAGTAGTATAGGATAGCTAGGATAGGATATAGGAGTAGTAGTTATTTTTATGATGATAGTGAACTTGAGCATGTAAATTAAAATTTTCAAGATCATGCATGAAATTACGTCTTCTTTCAGATAACAACATCAATGGTGCGGGAATTTTAAATCAAGAAAGTGATCGTGGTCCTTAATGACACTCAAAATGCATGAGAACAAATTAATAGTATAGTGCAAATGAGTCAAAAACTTTTGATCCACTATAAAGTTTACTGATATAGATATTGAATAATTTGGTATTGTGACTTAAATATTGGTCGGTTCAGAAAATTTGAGGACATATTAGTCCTTCTCATTGTCGTAAAAAGATAGAAAGAGTCAATAATCAATAGTTCTTTATTAAAAAAATGCTTTCAAACAATCACGGGAGTTTGTAGACTCGTTGTCTTTTTTTATGACGTATCTCTTTTATGGCACCACTTTAGGAACGTGCTCATAATTAAATTATTTGACCCATTTAAAAAAATTGGAAAAACTGGACTAACATATTTGAGAACTTATTAAAAGTAAAACGATATTTTTTTAATAAAAAACAAAAAAGAGCTTAAATAATTACTTATAAGAGATTTTACTTATTTTATTTGAAAACTAGCTGACATCTTCTATCTCCTTTCGAATCTCTCTTCCAAACTCACCATTTCCTAATTGGACAACAAGTTATGCAGTCGTATGTGATTCAAATTAAGAGGTGTTTGGCTTGAGTCTGTAATAGCTTCGCATATAAAAGTGGGCTTGGCTCCAATAAGCAACTGCTTCACGTGCATTACTTGAGGTATGACAAAAAGACATGGAATCTTTCAGAGTGATTATGGAGGTTTAAATGATGACAACTGTTATATTGATCATTCAATAGTGTTCACAAATATTTTGGTCATTCGGAAAAAATAGAGTTCACAAATTAACACAACAGTTTTGTGACTGATCGACCAAAGTGAGTTTTAGTTCGCCCAACAATGATCATAGACTTAATGCAGGATTTATGATGGCAGCTTGGTTGAGGATAGAGGTTTTGGTGCGTGAGATAGATAAATTTTTATATGTTAGTTGCAGATAGAAGTTTTCAGATAAAGAAATTATTATTTTCTTTTCTATTTATTTGGTTTAAGGCCAAGTTAATTGGGTAATGCTCAATATTCTTTTATTTTATTGGTGTATATATAATGATGAAAAACTTATAAATATGATTTCTATTATATAAAAAATCAATTTAACAGTAGATTTTGTAACATAATGATCTAGTACA
Source organism: Glycine max (assembly GCF_000004515.6). Classification (NCBI taxonomy): domain Eukaryota; kingdom Viridiplantae; phylum Streptophyta; class Magnoliopsida; order Fabales; family Fabaceae; genus Glycine; species Glycine max. The sequence continues at coordinate 4,699,637 of NC_016091.4, forward strand.
GAAGTTTTATATTGTCATCATTATATCATAAAAATTTAATTATAATGAGATGCATAATATATATGATAATAACTAATCATATATCTATTTGATAACAATAATGTTAATAATTAAAATGATCACTTTCTGTCAAAAAAATTAAAAATTATCACTTAACAATTTTATAATGATTCATAAATCACTAAGAGTGATATAAAATTGATAACAAGCAATATATAAGAATTTATAGCAAGAAGGAAAAGAAGAAGAAAATGATGTAGGGTAAGGTGATGATAATTAATTTATAAAATATTGTTACACTTAAACATCATGTCTAAGCATATACGATACTGTATTTATGAATTTGAAAGGATACTTTATGCCCACACACTATATGTGTTACCTAATAAGTTGATTCATCATTTTAATGAATTCATCTAATAATTGAGTCGTTTACAACAGTCTTTACACGTGTACTCTTTTTTGCACATATAGTCACGTTTTTTTAAAATATTTATTAAACTAATTTAATATTTTCTCTTTAGTTAACTAATTTAAGAAAAGAAGATATTTTTTAAAATATTTTATTTAATATTCAATTTTTTTACTAACATTATTAATAAGTAATTGTTTATCAAATAATATTAAAATTACGGTGCTTTGTCAACTAAACTAAGTTTTAAGAATTGAAATTTTAAATGTTGATTTTTTTGTTTTTTAATTATAAAATAAATCTTCTACCGGATAGGACTAATATTTCCTTAAATATTTTTAATTCATATTTTAGTTATATTTTTAATTAGGTAGTCATACAATGTCATGTGAAATACTATGATTGTATTAAATAGACAAACCCGTAACACTTATGACAACGTGGCAGTCTGTTAGACATATAAACATTTTAGAGTAATGAAAAACTTTTTGAATTGGAGTACAAATAAGAAAGAAGAACAGAATCAAGAAAAATTAGTCTGAGAAAGTAATGGGGGCGCTAATTAGAAAAGAAAGAGATATATAAAAAGAAAATGAGGTAAAAATGAAATGTAAAGAAAGTGAGTATAAGTATGTTTAGATAAACTTTCGTATAAGCATTTTTTTAGAATAAAATAAAAATAAAAATGAAATAAATTTTTTTCGTAAGATAAAATTATCTTGTGTATAAATTAGTTTGTAAATCTTTTTTCATATTTATTTCTTCACATGATTTTTAACTTATGCATAAATTAAATTAATTTTTAACTTACAAAAAATCCTATTACATTTCTTCTTCTTATTTTTTTATAATATTTATGAAAATTTTATCCAAACATATATATTAAATATTTTTCAATATTTTATTTAGAAGAGTGCTTGCACAACATTTTTTAGGCTGAACTGCATGTTTTATTAGTCAGCTATTATCATTTTATGAATTTTACCCCAACGGCTTTGTTTTATTTTTCTTTAATTTTTTAGTGACACGTGAACATCTTTAAATATGCAAAAATTATAAATTTGGTTAATAAAATTTACAAAATGATAAAAGTTTGATCATAAAATATACAATTAAGTAATTTTTCTTTCTTTTATACAGTAGCAACAACAAGGTTTGAATTCAATCTTTTGCAAGTTACTCAAATCTCTCTACTCTACCACTAGGCGATCCATACACATATTAACAACATACTTTCTAATTAACACCTTTTTAACATACATTTTAATATTGATTAAATTATATTGAAAATTATAAAATTAGAAGAGAGGTTTATTAAATAAAAAATGTTTTTCAATCAATTTCATCCAACAGTAAAAGAAATATTTAAAAGTGTATTTAAAAAAATTCTTTGCTAGAATTTATCTTTTATGTATGCATGGAGGTTTTCTGAACATTATTAAATTTCTTCCAGAATGTTTTGACCTCTAACTTCTAAAGACTATTCAAGTTTAAAAATAAAAGTATAAATTGATATCCAATAAAAAGAAAAACTGACATAATTAATAACAAATTTCTCGAGAGCTTCCATTGTTCAATTTCGAACGTCTCGATATACTATGCGCCTGAATCTGACCTCAGTGTCAAAAGTAATGACCATTTGATATATAATTAGTTCTTCAATATATTTTCATGGATTCAAATATAAATTTTACAACATAGTAAATAATATATTGGTTAGGCCAAACACTCTAGTAAATAACTGCATATTATAATACTTTAGGAGCACCCATTACTCCATTAGGCGTTATGGATTGTGATGTTAAAGTTCATCAAATCTCTGTAATAATGTTAAAGCCATTAATATTCATTTTTAGTATTATGAAAAATATTGTAACATTAATTGGTACAGATTTGCGAACATTAACCTATACCAATAGCATGATATTGTATTTATTTTATTATTACCGATTTTCTTGCTCTTTTAATATATAATTAGTTCTTCAATATACTTTTCATGGATCCTAATTTAAATTTTTCAACATAGTAAATAATATTGGTTAGGCCTAACACTTAAGTAGATAACTGTATATCATAGTACTTTATGAGCACCCATTAGGCGTTGTAATTGTGATGCTAAAGTTCATCAAATCTCTGTATTACCATGTTATTGGTAGGAATTAATTAAAATCGGAACTTTATTTAAGTACATTTAGTGGCAATTTAAGTTTGAATCCCTGCTTGGAGAAACATTCACATTAGTATTGTGGATCGTATCTCAAACAAAAATGTGGTAAACAAAGAACACACTTCTGTAAAAAACAAAAACTACAAAATCGGTTCAGTGTCATTAGGTCTATGGTTAAGTGATTACATATTTTAGTAGTAATGAGTTTTCATTTACTTTAATTTGTTCAATATTTTGTCAACATTAACCTTTACCAATTTTATTATCATCATGTTGTTGGTAATTATTTATCGATTAGTTTTCGTTGGAGAACTTCATCAGTTATCTTTGGTCAACAGCTCCTCTTTCAATTAATTTTTTTTTTCTCATAATGCTAAATTTTAAAAATCTTGCTTAAAAAGGTCGAACGCAATATCATTCGAATTAATAACTTGTTGATCAATTTTTATCAATTTAACCGTTAGATTTGATTTTATATATATATATATATATATATATATATATATATAGATCAAGTCTGCAAAAATTTATACAGTTTAAAAATTAATTGATACCCCATTAATCAATTAATTTATAGTATATAATTGATAATTAATACCTATTATAAATAAATATCAACTATGAGATTACATGCTAATAAATATTTAATTAATTTAAATTTTATTAGGTATAACTATCCAAATAGTATCACATGATTTATTCAATTTACATGTTATGTAAAGTTTATTTTTTTAAAAATAAATTATATAAAGTTATGTGTTTAATAAGCAAGTATTGGTAACCAATCAAAAATTATTTTTATATAAATTTTAAGATAATTATTATAAATGTCAATAAATATATTGTATATTTTAGTAATGTAAAAAGATTTTAGTGCATATATTAACTTATACTAAATTTTATCAACAATTTAATTTACATGGACAATGTCTCACTTTAGTAAAAATAAAAATAAAAACCTCACTCAAGGGATAAAGATAATAATTAAGGACTAACATTAATTTTTTTGTTAACATATATATAACAGTTATATTGTAATAATAATTCAACAAGCTTTTAAGTGGTGTAAATTTGCCCTAAATAAAGGAACACTTCCGCATGTAGTCCCTCCTTATTCTTCTTAATTTGTTCACCTGCCACCTATGCCTTTTATCATCCTATTCTAGGAGAAAAGGTATCGCCGCTTTTGCTATAGTTCCATCACTCTTTTATCATTGGATATATATTCGCTAAATTCATGATTTGTTAATTTTGATTGATCGAGACAACAAAAATATGTTCAAACTTATGCTGACTTCCAGCAAATATTGTTAATCTCCATATCTCGGTGATACCAACATATCAAAAATCACTACCAGAGAAATCTATGGCCACAAAAAAAGGTCCCCAGTGGCAAGTGATAAACAAACTAACAGACAACTAACGTGTAGTAAATCGAGTTCTATACGAATGATGATTAGTATTTCTTATTAAATGTTTTAGACACGTGCTCATCACCAATATTTCAATGATGTTGTTGGATTAGATGCATAACATGTTACTAACATATTCCCGTACGTTGTCACTGCTCATATCTTCACATGTCAAAATGCTGAGTTTCTCTATTTGGATTTTGGAGTTCGGGCCGGGGCCATCTAGAAAGGTTCGTACACTGCTTTAATATCCATCTTAAACTCTACGAAATTAATGTCTTACAAAAGAAACTAGTGTAGCTATATCTATAGCTTGACAATGACGACTAGATAGTTCTTGAACTAGTTTCTGCTATAACATAATACTTATAATATGCTAGTATCCTAGTATATATCCTACAACATAGTAAGTTCAGAATTAAGTTTATAATCTGTACAGTACTGCTCACGTTTTTTTAAGCATTTCGATCGGAAACAAGTTATCAACCTTTTTTTTTTTACTCCAAACTGTTTGTTTTGAAAACGATTTATGAAAGCAATTTCATAATTACAAACATATAGCAAAAATAACGTTTCGAAGTAGATATTTTAAATATTGGGATTGGAATAAATTTTATTACCAATAAGTAATGGACATACAACATGGAAAATAAATTCGTATTTTGAAACATGTGACAAATGATACAATTTTGAAAGGAGAATCAAGTGTTTATTCTATAACACCTAGTATGAATAACAATAAAATGACAGTATTGAATATTGATGCCTTGCATATATCATTAAGGGAATACTAAATCACCTAATAAAACAAGTACGTAAGGTTCCTAGCTGAAGATAATACGAAGCTATTAACATTTAACAGTACTGAAGCTGTGAAATTAATGAAGTGGTTGATGGCCAAATCTTAGAGTCAATCTTATTAGATGCATGCATAGAGTAACACTATACGGATACATAGTTGAACGAATTAATTAGTGAGAAAAATTACTATAAAAGTAATCTTGAGTTGGAATCCTGAAAATAAAATTACATATATAAAATATAATCACATTTACTAAATTTGGTATTTCTCTTGATATATATGATCGTTGTAGGATGTTTGATGTAGTTTCTTTCTAAGGGTTCAGGCCGGGCAACATGTATTTCCTTTTTTAGAGGTTTCTAGGTTCTTTAATATTTTCACACACAAAAAAACCTCGATAAGGAAGAAAAAACAAGATTTGGATGAGATGTGTCGAATATGATTAGCAGAAACAAGAGTCATCTACAAAAGCATGCTGTAAAAACTTACAAATTAATTAACATGCCAGCCAAAAGCTAAGTTCAACCAAGTGAGAATGCAGCATTTCGCATCTGCATTTCACACTTCTAACATTAAGAATCCTATCAAATTAAATGATAAAGTCTCTTTCTTTCTGAATGATAAAAATAAATAAAAAATAAATGATAAGAACTAAAGTGAGAGACCAAATTGATTAATACTTTTTAAATAATAAATTAAATTATTTTAATGTAATATTAATTAATTATCAAATAAGTTAAAATTCAATTTGTTTGTTTGTAATGTAGGGCTAAATTGATTTAATGATATAAATTGAGATATGATGCGCATATAACAATTTATTCAACATCATTTTTTTGTCTATTAATTTCTTTCCACTCCATCATTGATTGCATTTCAATTTTTTTCTCTTTTCTCACATTCTCTTGATTATATAAATTATTGTATTAAGTATTATTTCTCATATAAATTTTATAAACCAAATTCATGTTTCACTCATATATCATCACTTTGGCATTTGTTTTTAAACGAACTATTAAGTTTAAACATGATGAAATTTGTATAGGTGTGGTTTGACAAGCAAATTCATCTCCATAAGAACATTCTTTCCCCAATATTATGTACAAATGCTGAACTTTTGTATTTAATGGTGTCAAATACGTACTCACTTCTATAGATCATTAAATTAAGGAAAGGCGGTGTATATTGGAGAGTGAAAATGGGTCCATTCACTCATATAAAAGTAAATAAATAAAGAGTTGCACACTCACAAAAAGAAAAAGAAAAAGAAAAGCTGCACAAGTGAGAGGTAATCCACGTGTATAATACGGAGAAATTATTGTATGTTTCTCTGAACATTATGTCTCTAAGGCATCGATTGATATATAGATGAGTTTTATTAACTTTTTATTGTGAATTAAAAAATTTGGTTACCAAGGTTACATGTTATATATAGAGAACCAAATTTGTGAATATGTAATATGGTTATCGAACAATACAATAAGTTTTCATATATGGTATGATTGAAAAAATAACACGACAAAAACGAGTTGAAACACATCCTTAATTTAAACAAAAAAAAAGTTAAAAAATCATAATAGCACTTAAGGGAAAAAAAATGTTTTGGAAAATCATAATAAATGGCTCTGCCACTAGTTATGAATACCATAGGGCAAAACATTAAGTCAAAAGGTACGCACGCGATGAGAAACGTGAATTCGAGATGCAAGCATCAAAAGCGACACCCAAAAATTAAGGATGATACATATCTTCGGTTTCTTCTTATTCGCTGTTTTGTTACTTTCATAGGAATAATATTCGAAGTCATGAAAACATTCTTTTAATTTAAATTATGTTTTCGATCATGTCATGGATTATTTGGGCCTTAGAGATGATAAAATGGCTTCACTGGTTGATAGATGATCTGTAATGGATTGGGGTATAGACTTTCTAAGGTGTATATTACATAGGAAAAATATTGGTCGGGATTTCATCTTAAATTTATATATATAGAGAGAAATATAATATAATAAAAAATAGATGTAGAAAGAATGTATGATAACAACAGTATCCACATATCATTATTCTATTAGAGAAACGATGACTTTGTGAGAATTCAATATGTAATAATAGCTAATAAAAGATTAAAAAAAATGTTAAGAATGATAACCCTACACCCTAAGTTCCAACAACAATACCTAATCACTAGGATATTGAGTTTCTTATAAATGACAATTATAAGGATACCATATGTTTTTACTCTCTACACTTTTTCATAAAAGTTTATTTTAGTTTTTGTATTTTAATTTGATCTTTAAAATTTAGAAAAAGAATGATTTGTCATTTGTCACAAACGATTTTTACCGCAAGAAGGAACAATTTTTTTTTTTAAGATTCAAAGATCAAATTGATTAAAATTAAAGTTCAATGACTAAAATCAGTTTTCACCCTAAGTATGGGAACTGATAGCATATTTTACTCAAATTATAATATGTATATCTTCAACAGGAATGAAAATTGCACATATATTTACTATTATTAAATAAAAAATTGTATTATATATATTATTAGTATTAATAGATAAAATAATAATCAATAAATATAAATATATTGAATATAAATTAATATATTAGAAGAAGTTTAATAAAAAATATTTATATTAATATTATTAGTATTAATTTATCGATAATATTATGAATAATAATAAACTGTGAAGACAAGCTCGAAGAGCGAAATCATTGTATACAAGCTTTAAGTTTTGATTTTAGTTTTGATGTGCCTCAGTTGATAAGTGCCTTCGAAAATATCTAGATCAATATTGAGAATATTTATAAATTTCTTGAATCAAATTCAATTAGTTAAATATTTAGTTTTGATTCAAGAAATAATGAAAGTTTTATTATAGGCCCTTGAAAATAGTTTGAGGATTTTGAAAATTTTAATTGATCTAACTAACCACCATTTTGGATCCAGGCATTTTTGTTTAACAATAATATATATATAATTTATTATTTAGCAGTAGTAACTAGTAAATCTATGTTTAACGTTGGTCCTACTATTCAAGTTAAGTTTGTTTATTTAGTAATCATAAATATATTTTCTTTGATCCATGAATGAAAATTATAATGTATATAAATTAAATAGGTAAATAATTAGATAATTTTAAAATATTATAAATAATAATAATATAATAATAAATAATACTATTTGTTTTATTAATTATAATCATTTAAATATATCAATTTGTTAGACTTATAAGTTTCTTCAAATGATTTAAATCCTAGTTTTTTAGTTAGATAATATTTGACCTAAATATATATTTTAGTTCTTGTGATATATTAATATGTCATTATTATTATTATTATTATTATTATTATTATTATTATTATTATTATATACAATGAAGGATTAAAAAAAAAAATCAGTGGAAGCAATATAGAATTTATGTTTTCACAAAAGTAAAAGTAAAACAATAAGGTTTTACAAAATACATACGTCATGACGAAAGAAATTTAAAATATCTATATTCTACAAATTATATTATATTTATCCTTTATGCATTTTTATATTTTAAAAATGTTCTCTGGTTTCTTTTATTGTTAATACTATACAAAAATCTCTCTTATGTATGTAACAAAATAATTATTTAATCATTTATCTTTCTTATAACGGTGTATTTTATTCTTTACAAAATTTATTGCATAAAAACACATTTTCAATGATTGTCATTGTCATAGGCAAAATCAAAATTAATTTTACAAGTATATCATTTGATATACAATATATTTTTTAATTTTCACAAACATTTAAGAAAGATCAATAATTTCATTTAATATTAAAAATTAATTAACAAATCGAACATCTTGATAAAAATTTCAATTTAACTTTCAAACATCATAAATTTCATAAAAATAAAATCTGAATAGATAAAATTTAGTCAAACAAATTAACCTTTTCTTATCAAATATTAAAAATAAATCTTTTAGATTTAAGTTTGTTATAAAAAAAGCAACTTAGGGTTCACATAAATATATTATTTAGCTTTTGAAGTTGTCTATAAACTGCTTGATAAAATAATTGAACTTAAAAGTGATAGATATTTGAAACTTTTTGAACTTTAAGCTTTGATCTTCTTATGCATCATCCATATTTAGAATGTCAATATCTGACTTTACACAAAATAATGAGCATGTAATTTTTTTTTATTGAATGTCATGTTTTTTTGGGCTTTGGCAATTGACCGTATCTGTTCCCAAGGGGCAACATCAAATTTTGAATGGGGGCATGCAAAATATTGTTTTCCATATGTTACCAAGTAAAAAAAATCTTACGGGACAATTACCCCCAAAGACATAACATACATACGCCTCTCTCTCTATATATAAGCTTTTTTTATTTAGTAATAATAAATATGAGTGAAATTTTGGTTACTATTCAGGTATATATAAAATCACGTTCATTTGTGTATCTAATAAACCCATTAGCCTAATTGTTAACTTATGAAAAGCTAGATTATATTATATAATTTCTTTATATTAACTTATGCATAAGTTAATTTTATCAATGAAAACTTTATCCAAACAAGGCCTTGGTATATTAGTATAAAATTTCTATTTATGTTTTTTTCTTTTATTTTTCTTATATTCTCTTGTATCTTTTAATTTCTTTTATTTTTTAACATCAGATGAGTCAACACGTGAGTCTATCCACTTAACCTAACAACTTATGATAGATTGAGTTGAGTTGTATTTTTTAGCTCGTGAAAAAAGAAATCGAATTGAATTGATATATTTTTTTGAGAAACTCATAATGAGCCAATTCAAGTGAGTCAAATTAGCTAGCTCACTTTAACACATTTGTCATGATAAATTACAATGTTATATAAGTTGCCTCAATTATTACAATGATATACAATTCAGATTATGTATTTGATTATAATTTTTTTCGTGATTTTCTCAAAAAAAACTCTTTTGAAAAATCATAATAAGTGGCTCTGCCCCTAGTTATGTATAGCATAGGAAAAATATAAGTCAAAAGGTAGGCACGCCGTGAGGAAACATGAATTCAACTTGCACAGCATCAAAAGCGACACTCAAAATGAAAAAAAAAATGTATAAAATAAAATAGTTGGATATAAGGGTGCAATATATGTATTTATTAGTTAGCATTTTTTTTTTTACAAGAATTAGTTAGCATTTAATAACCTATTTTTTTAATGTAATTGCTTAATTTCATTATAAACTTTCTAGTATTTTTTTATTCTTACAAATTAAAAAATGTAATTGTTTTATAATTAAGGATGCATTTTTTCAATGAAAATAATATTGAACATTAATGAACAACTATTTTTTTGAAATAATAAATAAACAAAAATTCAATGATCAGCACATACTCCAATAACTGAAAAATAATTGCTAATCCTGATTAATAATTTAAGCTTAAAAGTTGTTTTTAATAATTATTTCGAAATGATATCACAGTAGCCTAATCAGAATATTTTTGGTAATACTTAGACTTTCCATCACGAAGACTATAAGAGGAAGAAAAAAAAAATACATTTCATTCTAGGACTGTAACACATATATCCGGCCACATGGCTCTTCCAATAACGGAAGATTCTTAGGTGTATACATTTTTATTTTATTTTAATTATTTGACAAAAAAATCTGACTAAATTAAAATTTAATTAAAAAGTAAATAAAATTTAATTATAAATTATTTAAACGTTATTCAAATAATTTAATATTAACTTCAGCCACTTTATAATACTTTGACTTTCTGGCAACCAAAATAAAAATTTACCTACTTTCGTAACGTGTCAAAAGAAAGTCTTTCAGTTCCCATATATAATTTCTGTCAATACATATCATATGATTGAAAGATATCAATAATCCAGCGCAATGAAAACAACCACAGATAAAGTAATTATTAAACATCTATCCTTCATTTTCTTTTTTGAAACTTCTCTTCACCGGCCTTCTTCGTAAGTAACACTTACGGTGGACCTCATAAGAATTAGACTAGTCCACTAATGCATCATAAATTTTATCTTTTTGAGCATGCTTGAAAATTTTATTTTCTACTCACACGATCATTATTATGGAAGACAGATGAAAAAAATAATAAAAAATGAAAAATAATAATAATTTTATAAAATTAACTTTGTTATTATTATTTTTTTTTATTTATCTGTCCATGTTATTAGTATTATAAGAAAAATAAGAAAAAAAATTAATGTTATATTAAAAAGTTAAAATGACAATTATTTTAAAATAATTTTTTTATACCAAGATTATTATGAAAGGAAGGCAGTGAGATTTTAGCTATTTTTGTTGTAAGAAAGTTTTTTGGAAAATAAAGTGTATGTTTTATGACAATAACTTAAATTTGTAAGAAATCTTTTATGAAAAAATAAATTATTTTTATGAATATGAAATTTTATAACTTGTGATTATTTTCTAATAGCTTTTTTTCTGCCGGCTGTTTTTATATTTTTTTTTACTATGTAAAAGTTAAATTTTTTATTGCATCCAAATGAAATTAATCATCTTAAAATCACTTTTCAATTAACTTTTTCAAACAAAAATAAATTGTGATTATAATCCTTTTTAACAATAATCTATTATACAATTAATTGATTATTTAAATAATTTAATTTTTGAAGTTATCCCAAACACATTTTTACTAATTTTTTTCCGTAAAGATTAGTCCACCGATATAGCACATATTTATCTGATATTGTATGTATTTTATATTTTTTTCCCAATACTTATTTAGAAGTTAATTTTGATTTTTGTAATTTAAAAATATTTCATACATATGATTTGGCAAGTCCTCCGACCTCTCTGCGCTGTTAACCACTTAACGTCACCAGTCACATCATGCTTTCTACAGCGGTACGGAGTCAAATACCTGTTTTTGCTTATTAGAGTAATTATAAACACACTAGTTGCTCTTGGTCAACTATAGTATACAATATTTGACATTGAGAACAATTTCATATGGACCTACTAATTGTTGATTGGTTGCCTAAAAGAGTAATTTATGCCTTTTCTTTTGAGACAAACATAAAAAATAATAATATAATATTCATACTCATTCAATGATGGATGAACCTAGGGAGCCATAAGATGGTTTGTTGGCTAGAAAAAGGATACAACTGTTGGAGTAATAAGGAGCTTATAGACCCAATTTTCCGCTAACATATCACACTAATTACTAATATTTAACTATAGAAAATTTATAGTTGAATGTTTCTAAGGATTTAATTAAGGGGTAAATAAAAGATAAAATATTAATAAATATTTCACACCTATAACATTATTATTATAAAAAACAACATGCATTTGTTTGATTTATAATTGCAATAGCTACCAACTTGGTTTTCATTAATTCATTTATTATATTATTATAAATTCAAGTCTTTAATTTTTAACACAAAAATGTACATTACACTCTATTTCTTTTTCTTTTTATAACATGTAATTTTCTCGTTTTTTAACACTTATTTTTCTCTTTCCAAATTTTCAATTATCATTTATTTTAAAAATTTATATTTATGTTTAATTCATTTTTATGTTGAATTTTTTTCTCTAAAGTTAAGATTTTGAATTTATAAATCTTAAATTTAATAATTTTAAATTCTTATATTAAAATTTTATATTCTATATCAAACTTTAATTACTCATATTTTAAAATTATTTTATATCATATTAAACAATATTCTTACAACAAATTGGCAAGAACAAATTAATACTCCAGGCCTAAGGCATAAGCTGAAGGCCAAGGCCCAACAACATTGGTGCTAGGCTTACTTCACCTAGCAACGCCTTCGAACCTTGGCAAATTCTTGTTAATGTGGTTCTCTTGTTTCTGGTTTAAGTTGGATTTTTTTCCCATATATACAACAATTTTTTTTTTCCAAAACATACATTTCCCCTTATTATTTACACCAATATATATGTTTACTATTTACAGTGTAAATTCGGGTTGTGGTGATTTTGAAAAAAAATTGGTTTTTTACATTGAGAATTCAGGTCCCTCCAACTCGAATCTTCAACGTGTTTTTTTTTTAAATAATTTTTTAAAATTATTTTTTAGAAAAATATATATAAATAAAGTTAATTAATAAAATTAGAGAAGATTATGAAATTAAACAAAATTAGTTAAAAATATTATAATGTAAATTAGTTTTGAAGATTTACATTAGTTAAAAATTGTACAGTTGAAGAATATTTTATTAATTTATGAATGATGTGAAATAAAATACATTGATAGTAAAAAAATAATAATTTACTTGACTTAAACTTCCAGGACGGTGAGGGCACCTATTTTTTTGAATGACCAACTAGCCTTCAGATTGAACACCACTCTGATTTACCTTTTTCTCTCTCATCCATGAACAGTGTTCTAACACACAGAGTGACATGAACATTGTGTCTACATGATTCCTAATGCGCGCAGTAACGTGAAAAGTATCGTGAACGATGTCATGTACAACATTGATCTTGTGTTGTCACTAGTAAAAACTGTGTTTCTAGTTGAATTGTTGGTGATCTCACCATTGACATAAACAAACACACAAATTGGGGTTAAACTTTTTTTTTTGGCTCACTGACACTTTGATATAACTATGCAAAGTATTGGGTGATATTATGCAGTTAAATATAGAGGTAGGCGTGCTTTGGAAGGTAGATGCATGACAATAAGATAGTTGTGCATAGGGGTTTTGGAATCTTGAGGTGTTACAGTAAGGCTGTTGTTTTAATGGCAATTGGACTCATGAGGCATGACAGTAAGATGATTTTTTAATGGCCTTTGGAATCTCGAGACCTCACATTCAGATAAAAGTCATGTGCAAGACAACCTTGCATGCCAAGTATCATTGCATGTGACCGCATTGTGAACAACTGCACACAACCGGCGAACCCATGCGATAGATTAAAGGTGTTTTTTTATTAATGCGGGTCTCCGCATATTATCAATGCATGTGATTGAACAAATAATGTCTATAATTTGGACCCTTGAAATAATGCTTAAGTGATCATGTTATGCATTTTTTTAAAAATATGTCCAATATATTACTAATATCAGTGACACATTTTTTCCTTAGTTTAAAATGATGATGATGTTTACACAATGTTAACGTGCAATGAGCAATACTCGTGTGTTGGCCCTATAGAATTATTATGTACTATCAACAGACCACCAGATGATATATTCAACCTGCTTCAATCCACTATTACTCCTACTCATGATGCAATGTTGTATTACAACGAAAAGTGGAACATACCATGCCAAGGCAGGTTTTTGGATTACTCCTTCACTTGAACAAATCCAATAAGATTTGACATTCCTCTTGGATGTAGCATGGACAAACTCAAGGATATAATCAAGCAAGTTGCACCTCTAAGGGTTCCCCTTTATATAATTCACGAATCACAGGTGGTCGGATGATTGTTCTTTTGACCGCCAGACCATGCTAAATATTCAAAAAAATTAATCGAACATGAAATAATAGAGTTGAAAAACGACGAAGATGTGCTAAAGGTGTTAGTAGAATCCAACTATTGAAAATGATTCTGCCCAATAGAAATTTTAGTTATTTTTAACAAACTAGTAACCCAAATGGAAGAAGACATGTCTCATGCACAACATCTTTCAGACTATCATTAATTTCGTCATATTTACGTTGCAATTGTATTTTTAGTATGTTTTGTTATTCTCGTCTACTATCTCAGTCACTGCACTGTTTAATTTTATGTGTATTATATAATAAAGATGTATCAATTATTTATTTACATCCAAAGCCTGAGCATCTCTAATAGAGAAAATCCTCCTTCTATAGTCATTTCCCCCTTCTCTTCCTTTATTCATCCCTCTTCTTATTTTATTCATATCATCCCTTAAAGTATAAAGCCTCTCATGGAAATGAGAGGCTAAACCCCCATTATTGGAAGCCTAGCAGCTAATACCCTTGTAATGTAATCTTTCCTTACTATCTATTAAATGCAATGCCAATTTTTATTGTTTTTTTCCTGCACTTTATTGTCATTGTTATGGTCTGATAATCCATGCATATGTTTATGAATTAGGCATTGGGAAGTGTTTAATTTTTAAAGAACTGGGAAAGGGCATCTAAACAAAACATTGCTAGGGATAAAGTGATATTATGCATACATCTCTAAACTTCATACAAGTTACTATTTTATCTCTGCAAAGAGATTTGAGAGAGAGAATAGATAAATTAGGCTCTTTATCTTGAGGGATCAGGGTTGAGTATCATAATAGATGTGAGTGGAAATTAGAATAATACTAAATAGAGAAACACATTAACATTGCATCAATGATAGTTAGGCATGCTAGGTCCCAACATAATTAAATTCTAAAGTCTTTTTTCCATTCAAATATTTACTTTTCTTGTCTTTTATCTTCTATTTCTTTCTTTCAAATTTTCCACTTACAATTCCTTATCTTTTCTATCAATTGCTTGAAAATTGGGTTTGTACCAGTCTTAAGTATAAACAAAGTCCCTGTGAATTCGATACTCGGACTTCCAAGTAAACTTTACTACTTGAGACAAATTGGTGCACTTACTAATGAGTTAACAGTCTTGGATTACAAGATTTTTTTTTACTTAGAGATGATTCTCAAATGGATATTGGAGTGATTAATTACCTCTACATATAAAAAAAAATTGAAACTTCTTGAGTTGGACTTGTATTCAAATTTCACCATAGATATAAAATTTTCAATTTAAACCTCAAAGGTCTCAGCGGAAGGATTGTACACCTTAATGTGAATCAAAATTTAAGGATTACTTTCTACTTTCATCACTAAGTAAATCTCAAAAGTAGAGTAGCCTGTATGGTGTTGATGTTTCGAAATCCTGTGACATTTTGAATGTGGGGTAATGTTTTTCTTCTGAATGTAACATGCTATAAAGTATAATAATCAAACATGATCGATCACTTCTATGCATCAATTTTTATTGCATAAAAGATTATATAGACAACTTGGTTTGGGCATAATAAAATTAACTAAAAACACATGGTTAGTACAGGTTTGACTGAAGATTAAAGTGTGAAGTAAAACATTCCAGAGAACGAATAGATACATCTTCATCATAAAACTTGACTACTTTAAGGGTAGAGAAACTTGATCCAAAAGGATGATCCCTTCTAGAAGTGAATGGTTGCATCATCATCATCATGAAGTGGTTTGATAAATATTATACAGATGCATCCTTGCAGCATGGAAATAAAATTGGTTTAAAGGATAATTATCATTAATTTGGTTGATATTATATTGGATGAATTCATACTTTCTATAAGTAGCTAGTGATGTTGTGTTCAATAAGCAGACCTAGTGTCTATAGAGAAATTATTAGGTGGTTTTGAGTACTTTTTATTTTCTCTCATAAATTGAAAATTTTAAATATATGTTTCACATAAATACTTATTGAGATTATAAATAGATGATTGATCTTGAATTATTTAAGAATTTATTGTTTTCATGGCTTATGTGAATTTTTTTATTTGACAAATATTAATTTGTTAATTTTATTAGAAATATCAATTAAGGGTTTCAAACCCTCTAACTCTAACATCTCCCCTTTCCTTCTCCCTTCACTTTTTTCAACTACTGGACCGAGTTGTTTTATGCGTATTATCTGATGTACTTGTGTTAAACTCACTTATTGGCTGTCTATATTTTGAGCTTGTATCTTAAATGTAAGTTTGTGCCTATTCAAGAGAGACACGATTTGTGATTTTAGGTTTGGATATTTATGATGGGTTATGTCCATACTAGACTGCTGACTCATCCTCACTGGTTGTTGCTTGGATCGGAGTGATTGTTGGTTTGTCCGAGCTCTCCAATTCATCCTTTGTGGCTGAAAAACTTAAGTGAAGGATAATAAGCAAAATTAACATTTGACACTCAAGTCAATAAACATTAATCTAGAATAACATTGTTAAAATAAATGTCTATCTTAAATAGTAATGTTGATTATATTTATAAAAAAAACTTAGAATGGGTTGGATTCTTTAATAGTTTAATTCCTTGATGTGGGGCTTTTAGTGGAATGGACAAGCTCATTCCATAACATGATGAAACATCAATAATTGACAATCCTTAATCCTTAACCTTTTACCATATATTAAGCTTCCATTTTTTTATTTTTTTTTTACCTTACATCAAATGTCTGCAGGTATCTTTCCCATCCAATTATATAATTAAGCAATATATATCAACTACCCGAGGGAGTCATTCAATCAATTACATCTGTGACTAGAATTTGTATTCATTATATTTTGTTAAACATTTAGAGTATGTTTGACCCAACTTATTTTTAGTTTAACTTCTCCTTAAAACAGAAGTTGGGCAAAACAGATTTTAAATTAAGTTCTTAAAATAATAACTAGCTTGTTAAGAAGAAAATTAAAACTTAAAAGAGCTTAAAAGGAAAGCTAACTTAGGAATTTTTTTATGGCTTAACCTCTTAAACGGAGTTTTTTTGTGAGCCATTTTCGAATGCCAATATCCATAATTACTAATATTTTAATTTTTTTTATAGCATGCCTCAGTGCTGGTTGCTCATTTGCCATGCTAGCTGTACTATTGTTGTAGGCTTGTAGCAATTGTTAGCACGTGCCTTGCCCGTTGCTATCCAGTAGTAGTATAGTAATTCGTGATTTTCATAACCTGCCTCACTTTTTAGTTAGGGATTATTGAATTCTATCTTAATAAAATAATTTTATTTTTTAAAATATTATTGAAAACTAAATAGAGGTTTAAAATATTTTATATTTTATAATTAATATTTCATTTTATTTAATTAATATTATATAATAAAATATTTTCAAATATCATTAATTTTTTATTAATTAAAGTAATTCTTGAAATTTTTTAAAATTTAAAATTTAAAATTTTTTATTTTAACATTTTTTTCATCATTAAATTATTTTATATAAATAAAATTATTTTTCACAAAATTATTTTTATTTATAAATACACACACACATGTGTGTATATATATATATATATATATATATATATATATATATATATATATATATATATATATATATATATATATATATATATATATATATATATATATATATATATATATATAAATATATATGTTTGTCCATATATATATAAAATATGTGTGTGTGTGTGTGTGTGTGTGAGAGAGAGAGAGAGAGAGAGAGAGAGAGAGACACCCCCCCCCCCCCCCCTATATATATATATATATATATATATATATATATATATATATATATATATATATATATATATATATATATATATATATATATATATATATATATATATATATATATATCTGAAGCAAACCACATCTTCTTACTTATTCTTCTATTATTCTATTATGTACGGTGAAGTCCACAGTACCTCTTCTCCTTCATATTTCTTCTTCTTTCACTTCTCAAAATACATACACTTCCAATTTCATAATTATAAGTTCAAGGAGTATTCCAAAGCTAAAAGCATGTAATTCTTTTCTTCGCTTGATCTATACTATTGGTAAGTTATTCTTATTCTTTCTTTTCCCTTTCCCTTATATAATCTGGACATTTTCCTTTCTCCTAACCATTTCTATTTTCTATGTTGTTCATGGGAATGGTTTGTT